>NC_080571.1:274078486-274381781 GCF_030247185.1 Malaya genurostris
TGGGTGCATTTCTCAGCAACTATCTTCAAAATCGTCAATTCCAGGTTACCATAGGAGGAAACCGATCATCAACCTTCACCGAAACCAACGGGGTACCCCAAGGCTCCGCACTAGCCGTCACACTCTTTTTAATAGCAATGAACCCTGTATTCAGAAACATAACAAGCAAACTTCACATACTTGTCTATGCCGACAACATAATCCTCGTCTCAACAGGAAAAAACCTCAAATTCATTCGCAGGAAGATCCAAACCGCGGTTAAGAAAATCGGCCAATGGGCGAACTCTGTCGGATTTTCCATAGCACCCCAGAAATGCGCCATTGCACATTGTTGCAACTCTCACCATGTCGCTGCAGGAAATCCAATTAAACTGGATAACACTAACATACCCTTTCAACGCCTACCCAAGATACTCGGCATCACGATCGACCGAAAGCTCACTTTCAACGACCACTTCAAGAACATTAAAAAAGACTGCGAAAGTCGGCTGCGACTTATCAAAACAATAAGCTCCTGCCACCCCCGATGGAACCGACGAACAGCTCTCAACATCAGCAAGGCCCTAATCAACAGCCGGATCTTCTATGGAATTGAAATCACTTGCCTAAACCGGGAAGGCATGCAGAAGACATTAGCTCCTCTCTACAACCGCTCAATCCGTCTGGCAAGCAACCTCTTACCTAGCACCCCGGCGTTCGCTGCCTGCGTTGAATCCGGAGTCTTACCCTTCCAATGGTACGCCAATATCACCATTTTCAAAAGGACTCTCGGCTTCCTACAAAGAACAAGAGGCAACAATCGAATATTACTCAGTATTGCCAAAGACCTGTACCTAATGTACAATAATACCAGAATGCCCAAACTTGCCAGGATACAACAGATCCGCCGGCGGGAATGGTTTGCCAAAACTCCACGCATCGACACCAGTTTAACCCGCACCCTCCGGGCAGGAACACAATCAAACGTAGTCCGAACCCACTTGCACCGACTAATAGAAGAGAACTACCCCTATCATCATCAAATTTTTACCGACGGATCCAAACTGAACGAACATGTCGGAGCCGGTATCTACAGCACAACATCCAACCACAACTTTCGGCTACACTCATCATGCTCAGTATTCTCGGCTGAAGCCTCAGCAATCCTCTACGCAATCAAATCCAAACCCCCCAACACTCCAACGATAATTCTATCCGACTCCTTGGCAGTCCTCACCGCCCTCGAAACAGGCAATTCCCTACACCCCTTCATCCAAGCAATAGAGGAACAGTGCAACAACCAGACGATCATCTGTTGGATACCCGGACACTCTGGAATCCCCGGCAACGAAGAAGCCGACGCACTCGCAGCTTTAGGCAGGTCCAACAACCACTACCTTACCAGAACGGTCCCAGCTATGGACCTCATCAGATGCGTCAATACAAAAGCTTTACACCACTTCATCAGAACCTGGAGAGCATCCTCAGGGCACACCCAAAAAATTAAAGGTGAACCCGACAAATGGATCGATAGAAGCAGCCGGATGGAGCAACGAGCCCTATCCAGATTGCGAACCGGCCACACCAGAATTACCCATGCACACACCATTTCAAATTGTCAACCACCATCCTGCCCCATATGCAACGTCAGGCTCTCAGTTGAACACATTCTCATCAACTGCCCCAAATTTCACGGTCTTCGCAGACATCACAGTCTGCCCAGCTCGATCCGCGAGGTACTCAGCAACAACCCGGACAACGAACATGCACTCCTTAAACTACTCCGAGATGCCAATCTACTCGAATGTCTTTGAGTGTCACGACCAAAAATCCTCACAAACGCAAGAGGAACCTAACTCCGTAACGCAAACCCACCCGAATGCTATCTAGATACCCAAACCAAAACACCAAGAGAAACCTAAAACAAAATCGAAATTAACTTCATCTGCCAACTAGATTAAAAATTATACCTACCGGCAGCGTAAACAAACAGCTAAGCGTTTTGTACAATAGCACCGACAGCAGCTGACAATCACTCGGACACCTAAAATAAAGACCAAAATGAATACACCGATCGAATTGTCGAACAAGTGGTGTCAGCAATAATAATCATACAGCACACCGCTCCGATTCACCGACCGAAGCGCATATCGATCAATTTCCGATACCGAAGCCCAAACCATCCAGTTCAACATCGCCAAGAGTATTAGTCAGTCGCATTCAGAATGGGCTTTTTTTTCATCATCCGAAGAAGAGAATAACCGTGCCGAGATACACGGAAACACTCTGCTAACCATAGTGGAAACACAAAACAAACACTCGGAGGAATTCTCCAAACAATCAACGGCGGTAATAATTCTCATCATACTGGTCACCATCCTTATCCTGCTCATCATCATGAGGAGCATCCTGAAAATGCTAAAAAGAAAATGGACCAATGAAGGAATGAGGGCGGCCCAGTCCATAGCGAGTATCACCAGAGTCTGAACGGAAACGCACCGATATCCTCACCTGAACACACCCGGCCGTCCAATCCAACACAGTCCTACTCCACACAGTCCGGAGCTCCACAAGTCCAGAGTCATTAAAAATAAAAACAACGGCAGGCCCCACTATCTTGAACCATTAAACAGACCTTAAACATCAACCAAACAGAAAACGGCTGATCACGCAAATCGAGTCGACGACCAACACGAAGCAGCTCAAAGTTATAAAGAAAGCACACAATATAAGCACAAGCCAGAATTACAACTAAGCAACACGGGGGAACCCTATCTCCACAACGAACGGCCCAAGGACAACGACACCTGCAGGTCACTTTCTTAACAGAGTGGACCCCCAGACGAAAAACTTTGAGGATCATCCACAAGGAAATCAAAGGAATTATATTTCAATATATTATAAACAATACAATGTAGCTATATCAAATGAAATGTAATTATAAATCCTATCCATCCCACTCATCCCCAAACTCCCCTCCCAACACTATATCACCTCGGCGAATGACCAAACGGTTAAAGCCGAGGCTCTAAATAAACGAATAATAATAATAAGAAAAGTTTCCCATAGTTCCTAAAATATTCCTTATTTAGTGTAAATTTTTTACTAATGAGGTTTTTGAAAAATTTAAATAAAATGAAAATCAGAAGAACCACCCTAACTCCACAAATGTGGCAGTTAAAGGGTTAAAAATTTGGGAAAATCTTCTCAAATACAAACCCTTTCGAACAGCTTATATCAATTTTATTTCTGTTTGGGGGCAGTTTTCATATGCAAACCCGGCTACACCCTTTGTTTCTCTTCCAAATTCAATTTGTCCAGATTCTGTCGCGAGCAAGCCTTTTTTCTGTGATAGCGAAGCAATAACTCCATACGAATGCACCAGTTTTCATTTCATACTTGGGACCCACGTTTTGGAAAGAGATAGCAGATCTTACATTAGCTTCTATGAGGGTAATATTTAAATTAAACTGTGAAGTTGAGATGATTAAGGGAACGTGTTTTCTAGATATTTAGTAGCTCCACTCAACTATACACGGAGAACCCGCAGATCACAAAATTACAATATTGCAGTTTTTGCATCACGCCCTGGTTGTTTCAACTAAATTGTTGTTGATGTAACTAAAATATCTGTTGATTTTGTCATAACCATACAGGTAAATGAAATTGCTGTATTCAAATGCTGTCACTCGGCGGAGAACGAAGACAGCTTAAACGCAGAACAAAAATTCTCTTCATTCCACCAGAAACGCTTCATATTGAAAATTTTGAATGGCAAATGCACATCATTTATGTCAGTTATGTAGTGGCCGTTTCATGTGAGTGAAAGTATGCAGATAAATATATAAGAGTGAACTGTAGAACAAGTTTTTCATGTATTAAATAGATATTATATTATAAATACAGTATAAATGTTTTAATTTAATCTGCGAGTAATGTATTTTCGAAAAGTTCGTGTCAATGTAATTAAAAACGCTAAACGATTATCGCTTAAAAATTTGCTGCTAAAGTGAAATGGTACTATTTGTATTTTCTTGAAAGTGCATCTGTAGCATTAGGCTTTTCAGCAACATTCTTGAAAACGGAATCGAAAAAGCTCTTCCGGCAAGCCATTGTGGAGGAAAAATTTCTTCATGTCCTGTGAACAATTCGTTGGTGAATTCTCTCTTGGGAATTTTAATCTTGATTTGCATTTCTATATCATCTGTGAGCTTAGTGATAAAGCTATAAGCAGCTACTTAGGCAAAACATCGTCGTTCAAGCGGTGACCGATTAGCTGCCCCCGAAGAGACTAGCAGTAAAACATTGTAATAGGTGTCATAAGTTCGAATAACTAAATAGTTGGTTAATACAACTGAGACCTTTTTTGCTTTCATGCATACATGTAACTAAGCTGGGATTGGCACGTTGCCGCGAAACTGAATTACCGGTAGCGACATCTGCAAATGAAAAATGGAACCAAGAAAAGGAGGGTTCTTCCGACAATTTCCATATCGGCAGTAATAATTTGCAATGATTTTTTTTTTTCGTTTATTCCATAGTACAAGTAGGTATCAGCAAATAAAAGTAAACTCGGAGTAGAAGAAAATTGATTTCAAAATGATTAATACTACTTTTTTCAGTGCAAACTACGATTAAACATCGAAAATCTTCATTCGAGTACTAGAATGTTTAGCGATCGAGTACTATGTTTTTTGATTGTTTTATTTGTTATTTCCGGGCATTTGGAAAATGGTATTGAACCAATTTTAATGTTCAATTCAAAATAAACGGTACTTCAACTAAGATTTTTTAAATGAATTTACCCGTTTTTATAAGAAATCGTTAAAAAGGTGAAGTGATTATAAATTTTCCTACCGAATTGACAGCTCTTGCTGAAAGTGTCATCTCTAAACAAGCAGCGCCTCTACATTTGATTGCAGCGTCATTGTGCCAATTGTGTCATTGCTCAGTTGCATGAGTGAAACCTCATTGAAACGTTTCATTTCCTGCTTAGGGTGTATGTCATTGCTCAACTGTAACGTTTCATTACTCGTTTGTGGTGCGTGTCTTTGCTGCGTGTCATTGCTAAACTGCCAGCACGATAAATCAAAAATGGTAGTTCTCGGTTGATTTTCTTGGACTTCACAATTCTGTTTAACCCTTTCACGTCCATAAAATGTGCATGACAAAATATGTCAGTACAAGACAATATTATAACTATTAGTGGTGTAAATTAAGAGAATCTCACCATTATGATTATTAGAAATAAATAAGAGAAGAGTCGGGTTTATTATATCGTTATATCGTTAATTTATTGATTTAATTGCTTTAATTATCAGAATAGTAAAATAAATAGTTAGTTATCTACGAAACGATTTCATGTACTTGTGGATGTTGCAAAGCAAAGCAAAGTCTTGGCATTACATTCCTGTGGTGAATTTTGGCCTTTCTGTTTCAACAGACTTCGCAGCCGATTCTTAGTGTACAAAATCATTGCATGGCTAGTACTATGGATCCTACTGACACTAAGAATCCTTCCAGGTCGGGGCTCGAAGAGACGACAGCTGGCTTGTAAGACCAGCGTCCTATGCATTGAACCGCCAACCCGGGACGCATGTGGACGTTGCACATAACACATTTTTATGTGTTCTATTTTCTATTCGTCATTTTGCACAAACTTTTTTAATGGAATAAAAATTGATAGTTCTTTTTGCTTATTCGTTCAGGAACACATTTGTCGCCTTGGAAATAAGTTTTCTCTAACATTCAGTAAAAAAAACGTCGATTCAATAGTAATTGAAGAATCTATAACGATTTTTATAAAAGGGAAACATATTTCCCTTGAGCGTTAAGGGTTTAAAAGTCGAAGGATTTGGGTATCATTTTATGCAAAGTGTTGAGTGGAAACGTGTAAAGCTTTTGGTAATTGATAGAAGAGAAAGTAAACAGAGAGAAACTGTCACTTGCTCTTACGGTCTTCTGAAAAATCAACCGAGAGTTTAGCTACAAAAAACCAACCAAGTTTTACCCAATCAAGTTCAGAAAAACAACTATTATTTTAGTTGTTTTGCGATCACTGACTTATTTATTTTAAACTCGATCTATCTTAAATGATATCGATAGTCCCACGACAAAAAGGGCCTAACTACAAATGAGAGCTTTGTCTACTTTCTCTTTTGATTATTGCAAATTCTCTAAAGTTTCCAATATAAATCGAAAGCTTGTAGTTTTACCTTGAAAGTTTTGCGAAGAGTAAAGCGTCAAATATAAAATCAGTTCGGTAAATCGTGAAAGAAAAAGTAAACAAAGAGAAACTGTCTTTTGTGGTTAGGCCCTTTTGTCGTAGGACGGTCGATATCTCAAAACGCTTGAACAGCAGAACATCATGTTTAGCCCATTACCCTTATTGAATAGCATGAAACAAGGTATTAAGTCAATGCGTCTGTAATTAACAATGTGAAAGCTCCTCAAAATTTAATTTGCTGTACAGATCAGATATTCTTTTGAATAATAATCAAAGATCCGCGACGAGGCGACAATCCTAATCCATTAGAAGTAACAACAATCATGTCAATCGTATCATTAGAGCCGCGAGAAAAAAAAACTCGGTTGCTGCACCAGAAAAAAAATGGAGGACAAATCACAAACGACTTGCATTTGGATGTCTTGATTAGCATACCAATAAGCGAACAAACACATCGATCGACGAGAAGAGTGAGGGAGGGGCAAACAGACGTCATCATGCATGGGAACACCGGAGCCAACCCTGTCAGTTACTGTCCAATTTCATGCTCTTTTGGACATCGCGGACCACGGACATTGCTGATGGAATGGATGCGATGATCAAACCGAAGGAATCTTTGATGGCCGATCACACCGCAAAGATAAACCGTCGGAGAAAAAGAATTTCATCACACAATCTGTTTTTACGGATCGAGACCCCGCGAGAAACCCTGCGATCGGGTGGGACCACAATACATCGTCTCTTTTCGTGGTTCTTATTTTTATGTATTATATCGCTCTATAAAAATGTAGTAAAATACGCTCGTATGAAGTTATATGCATATATTTCAAGCTGTCTGTTTTGCGGTGATTCGCGCCCAGTGACGTTTTTTCATTAGGAAAGATTTACGTTTTGCCGCAAAGGATGTGCACATGTTTCTTTATTTCGTTTCATCGACTATGTGAAGTAGTTTCGATATTCGTTTTGTAACTATTTTCATCCAGAATTTATTTCGTTTAAAAGTCACTCTATATGTCTTTTATTAATTACTCATCAGTGTGCAAACAAGCAGATAATAAGTAGTGATCGAAATCTAGTATTTTACTAAATACAAAAACCACGACCAGTGCCAACAAGTCCCGATGACCACAGACGCGCTGAACACAATATGCCTCTCTACTGCGCGACGTAATCTGAAGTGAAGAAGTTTGGCGGCATATCCAGAGTGGCATTTTGGCATTCCGATATGACCAGCAGGGGCTCTAGCTTAGCTTCCTTCGAGGCCTCGATTCGGATCCTTGATCCGTGCTTGTAGAGTACATCTTCTTTCTGTTCCACTCCGATGCATCGATCGTCTCTCTCGAAGGAGTCTCGAAAATTCAAATCCCAATCATAAGATGCTTCTTAGTGGAATTTGAATGTGAAATAAGCAGACCAAAAGACCGCGCACCGCACTCAAAGACACGGCAGAGCCGATACATAATCTTTATTAAAATATACATATTAACCGAAGAGGAAATGTGACTGCGGACACCTTTAGCTGCTTATGCTACACGCCGATCGATCGAACTAACAGCCAAGTAGACCAGAAACGAGAGACCCCTCGTGCAAGGTGAAGGTGGTTGATGGTTGCGCAAATACCAGAATAAACACATTCATATCCGGCGACGCTCAACTTGGTCAATGGCTTTGAGCAGCTTAGCTTTGCGTAGGATTTTGAATGGCCACACAAAGCCTTTTCATTTCGAAGCACTTTCAACATTGCAAAACTTCATTCTCACATGACACGGCGGTGGAAATTGAACCAGATTGGAGTTTCATTCGCGTAGAGGTAAAAATTCAGAAAAGCACAAAAAGGCATTCGACGGAATTAAGAGTTTTAGTATTTCTCTTTTTCTCGTCGGTTGAAACTTTTTGATTCGTTAAATTTTTTATGACCGTACGTAAAGTACTGAATTGGAGTTTTGATCCCAAATAAAAGTGTTTTTGGTTATGCAATAAAAAGGTGCTTTCTTCAGCACAAAACACTACCCCATACTTGGTGTGTTGTCAAATTTCGTCCATTTCAATTCGGAACAAAATCGTTTTCAAATTAATAGTTCAAAAGGGTGCCGCCTAAATCTAGCAACCCCAGGAAAGCTAAAATGCGACTTAAATTGGGTTTCGTGAAACCAAAGTTCTAATAGTTTCTAGCTCAGTTTGTTCAAGTCAATCGAATGTTCACTGGTCTAATATAACACCGATTGTAATATTTTGGGCTGCAAAAATGAATGGATGACGGAGAACCACTAGTCGAATTATACCAGACCTGTACCATAAGGCGGGTTGAGTACAATTTCCCATTCCCTATTATCTGAATAAATGTTTACCGAAGCAGCAACATGTAGCGGACCGTAGTCGTGATGAAAAGTTTGTTTCCAAATTTTAATATTTTTCATTCAGCTTCATGAGGCCCTCAAACGAATCAGTTAGTGTACAACACACGTCCCACCCAGAGATGCTGAATATTTTCATAGAAAATCTGTATTATGTTGAATGAAAAATCTGTATACAAATAATGTATATGTATATCAAATTTTGTATAAAGAAAATAAGGTGAGGTAATGTCATTCTAACATTTCTTGGTTTTATAATGAGAAAACAATAACATAGACGAAATTGAATGTTGGCAAATTTTCATCAACAATCAGAATCAACAAAACACAATTTCGATTTCATATACTTTCATAATGTTGTCTTGGTAAATTGATGTGAGATCTAAGCGCTCAGCTTAAAATACCAACACCATTTTAAGTTTTTCAGATCAGTTTGTAATTTTCCCATTGATTACGAAACTTTTTTCTGGTCTCGAGCTGCCAAAGAAAGCTCAGACGAACAAAAATGTGTTCTTTCCAATTTTTTTGTGAAATCTGTATAAATCGTTATTAAGTTTAGGAAATCTGTAAAAAATCTGTATTCTGTATGAAATCTGTATAATACAGATAAATCTGTATAAATGGCATTTCTGGTCCCACCATATGCAGAGGATGACATTAGACTTTTTAACAGCTCATTTACAACCACAAAAGCTAAGCCACCATTTTGAAATATATTGTTTTTATCATGAAACACTTACCATCAAATTAGATACAATTAAAACGATCAAATTCCACCAACGTTAACGGGACTTCGTCGGTAGTTCGTTAGTAGATTAGTTAAAGGCTTTCATTCATTATTTCATTATTGAAACGTCAATCAATTTCGGTCAACGTCAAGATTAATTTAATAATTTTTAAGCCAAATATTACTTACGTACCCGACGTCAAAATGTTCCGAGAACTTGACATTGGGTCTCTTTATATCAATTGCTTACAATAAATGATGTTGCTCCGTAGTCGCCTGATGCCACGTGTGAATCGCTCTTACATATTGTTTTGTTATCATCAGTCAATATATAGGCCAACAATTTTTCACTGGGGTTCGCCGGGCATAGAAACTTCAATAATCATTTCGCTGGGCCTGACGTATGTACACGCTTAAAACAGATTCTCCAGCTCGGCATATTGAAATGCTGACTTGGATCTGCAACACGACATTTTACTGATTGTTCAATAACACATGGATCAATAAGTCCCGAGACTAAAGCAGAGATGGCGCTCGTAGTAAACCAGTAACCACGTCTTTCTAGAGTACTAACCTTTGCTTGAAACGGGTCAAAATTTTAAGTCGATCCGACCAGAAACAGCTGAGTTATCGAGGTTGGAGTAAAGTCGTTTTGTAGTTGGTTTAAAAAATATAAAAAACCGAGTTTCGTGTTTTGATAAATCATTGTTTTTTAATGGGTAAAAACACCGTGCAAGCGAAACAATGGATTGAGAAATGTTATCCGGACTCTTGTCCATCAAAAGCAACGATTTGTTGGTGGTTCGCCGAGTTTAAACGTAGTCGTACCGACACAAATGACGCGGAACGCTCGGGTAGACCTGTGGAAGCCGTTACACCGAAAAATGTGAGTGAAGTGACAAAAATTATAATGAAAGATCGTAAAGTGAAGCTCCATGAGATTGCTGAGATGACACAGATATCATATGGAAGTGTATTTACTATCCTTCATGAAAAATTGAGCATGAAAAAGGTTTATTCCAAGTGGGTGCCGCGATTGCTTTCGACAATGACAATGCACCCTGCCACAAGTCGATGAAAACAATGGCGAAATTGAACGAATTGGGCTTTGATCTGCTTCCCCACCCCCCATACTTGCCAGATTTAACCCCCAGTGACTACTGGCTCTTTGCTGATCTTAAAAAAATGCTCCAGGGAAAAAGATTTGGCTCAAATGAGGAGGTCATCGCTGAAACTGAAGCTTATTTTGAAGCGAAAGATAAATTTTTTTATAAACATGGTATTGAAAAATTGGAAAAACGTTGGAACCATTGTATCACCCAAAAGGTTTTTATGTTGATGAATAAAAAAAATTTTGCAAACACACATGCTCTTTTCCGGAATTTGTTAAAGTGATATACAGATATCTCGGTAAAGCGCGTTTTTCTTTTGCCTAAGTTTGGTATAATATTATGACTTGCCAGTGAACAACAATTATACCGAAACCAGCAAATCTGTTTACCCAGATTTCGAACAGTGAATTAGCTTTTACTAAAACTCGGTGAGACATCTGTCATCTAATGTCTCTTGTCAGTTTTGCAAAGCTTTGCTATTGCTCGTGGAGCTAGAAGCACTCGGCTGTGCAAGTCTCGTCATTTTTTGGCCTAGGTTGAGCAATAGAATTTAAGTGTATATATATTTTCGCTTTTAGGTTTATCATAATAAATCCTGTTACTATTTTAATCTAATACTTAAACTTTTGAAAATGCTTGAAAATTTGCTTAGCAATAACTTCTTCATTTAACGAAAGTACTAGTCTTATTAAAGCAAGCATTCGATAAAAACGCCAAACCAAAAAACTTCTGTAGTTTCCGAACCGCTTGAGAAAAAATCTTGAAAATTTTAGATTTGTCAAGTTTCATGCAGAAACAAGAATTTGTTCGCTAAAAAGATTGGATTTACAAATAAAACCGTGTTTTGTATGATAATTTTAGTTCTAGGAACGTCTGACTGCCCTAAGAAAAGAAGGGGGTGGTCATAAAAGTGGTACAAAAGGACAGTCAAATGACCAGAAAAGTTATAACGGAATTAAATAAAGCAAATTTTGTAAATCATAGCTCATTTGCAGCTATTTTGGCAAGAAAATGAGTAAGTGCCATTTTTACCGAATATTTTTAGAATGTTCAATCGTTTTCCTGCAACTTTTTCTGGAACATCATTTTAATACAATTTGCAGATTCCGAATAACAAAGATGTACAAAGTGCATATAAAACTTCACAGTCCTGATCCAACTCGGTATATTTCTGTTGGTTTGATACCCATTTCTGGAGTTGCACACATAAGATCTAATATTCCTGTCCGAAATCTACTTCCTTTCCTTTTGTAACGCGCTGAAATCGTTTTATCCTAGGACCAATCTAATGAGACAATCTAAGTATTGATTTTTTGTAATTTGGGCAGATTTTCTTCGAGTCGCTAATATTGGCAGAAAGAATAACTCGGAATAAGAGCAACTGGATTCGAACAACACATTTCAATAATGTTCTGAATATTTACGATTAATTCCGGAATATTTAATATGTAGGGGAAGGGGTACATTTCTGTTTAATGATTGTTTTCATTATTTAAATGAAATAATTATCACGTATAAAAATTTGCACTGTCTTCAGTGACTAATAATCCGACTAAAAACTATTTTTATTCTAATTATTCGTTACATTAAGTAATAGTACAGATCGAGCCAAAAAAATTGTTTTGACCCGCTTTGCCCCAATTTCATGACAATGCCGTTACATCCACTAAGAGCAAATTCAGCAGCTGCAAGATTCATATGGGTGGTCTATAATAAACTGAAACTGAAACAAACGTATCCCCAGCAAGCCGTTTTAGTTTTATTTATTCGAACAGTTTTACTGTCAAATTCAAAACTGGTACACGCTGTCACTCTATTTTTTGAAACACTAAGGGCATATTCAGTAGTATTCTAGTTCTAGATGCATAATTTAAATCTGAATTTTATAACAAGAAAAACTGGCAGCCCCAGAAGTGTTTTACTCGTGTTTCAAATATACAAAAAATAGAACGGCATCGTAGACCAGTTTCAGATTTGACAGATAAACTGGTCGAATAAATAAAACTAGGACGGCTTGCTAGGGATACATTTGTTCCAGTTTCTGCTCTATTATAAATCTTCCATATAGAACTAGCTGCTGAATTTGCTCTAAGGGCATGTTCAGTAGTGTCAAGTTATAGATGCATAATTGATGTCAGTTTTAAAATTTGAATCTAGAATTTATAACAAAATAAACTGGCAGCCGAGCAGTGTTTTACTCGTGTTTTAAATATCGAAAAAATAGAACGGTTCCGTATGCCAGTTTTAAATTTGACAGAAGAACTGAACGAATAAATAAAACTAAAACGGCATGCTGTGGATACGTTTGTTCCAGTTTCAGTTCTATTATAAATCTTCCATATGAAACTTCCAGCTGCTGAATTTGCTCTAATAAAACGTTGCTGGGGCTGCCAGTTTATTTTGTTATAATTTCTGGATTTAAATTTTAAAACTGACATAAATTATGCATCTAGAACTAGAACACTCCTGAACATGCCCGTAATTTTTATGAAGCCAATATTCCGTCAACATTTGATGAGTCGAAAATTATTTATTTTATTTTCACAAAAAATAAACAGTTCAAAAATTACATGGAGTAGAAAATTAAGTTTTGCTTAAAAAAAACAGTTTCATTGAAAACAGTTGATGTCCACAGAAACTTACTTCGGCCATACCAGTTCCGGGAACCAGCTCTGGAAATACCGGAAGCAGGGGAGGTGAAAGATTCTAAGAAAGGAATTCGCATTAATTTCTTATTTCAACAATTGTGTGAATGGCATTGTCGGATCTGGACAAACCCTTAGGATTGGCAACACGGCGCATAAGGTCACTATAGTATTAGACGAGAACTGGAGGAAGAATACTGTGTAATACGCGTGGAATAAAGAATCGCGATATTTGTTGAGTATCCGAGTGTTGTATCTTCATACGAAATCCTACATTGGCGACGAGGATAAAAATACATTGGTTCCATAAGCGGGATTAGCTGTTTTTTCCCTACGGTTTAAAATCGTTGGAACCATTGCAATAACAAATTCTAACCTAATTCTACCGACGCCATCAGGTAAGCAGGAATTTGTTTCTTTTTCTTCATCGGAAACTTGGGAACAATCCAGTAGAAGCTACTTGCTATAAAGCCGATCTCGCCAGCGTTTTTCCATGTAAAAAGTCTAATGAGAAAACGTATGTTTGATATAGACTGGTACATATTCATTGGGAGAGGATAAAAGAAATGGAGAAAAACAACC
Organism: Malaya genurostris; assembly: GCF_030247185.1. Taxonomy (NCBI): domain Eukaryota; kingdom Metazoa; phylum Arthropoda; class Insecta; order Diptera; family Culicidae; genus Malaya; species Malaya genurostris. The sequence goes on from NC_080571.1 coordinate 274,092,112, forward strand.
GTGGTTATGTACCAAACAAACAAAAATAGTGCAGGTTGTGTACCTAAAAGGAAACTGGTTGTGTACAAATTTCAGGAGCTTTTGCGATCTCTTGATAGATAACTGTTCTATTGGTTGTGTACCAAAAATAAAATAAAATTAATCTTAGTGCAGGTTGTGTACCTCAATCGAAAACTGGTTGTGTACCAAATTCAAGGAGTTAAAGAGAATGGTTGTGTACCATAAACAAAAACGCTTGGCCTTGGTTTTGTACCTACATCGAAAGCTTTCGGTGGAGAACCATAATGTAAGCAATGAGTTCAATAGTTTCGTACGATTAGAGTAGCATATTTTGGCTACCATTTTATCTAGAGCTGTGCGCCGCCGCGCCACGCCGCCGCCGCCGATAATTTCGACACGCCGCCAATTTAAGAAAAAGATGATCAGCGCGCCGGTTATCACATTTTAATCCTGCCGCCGATAATATTACATCAGCCGAAAAAATGATTTTATCAATGTGGAAAATTGTTTACAGTTTTCATGAAAATTCATTGAAAATTACAGTACAGTTACTTTCCTCCACTTATACTGAAAATCAGTACTACCGATGTCAACCGAAGCCAATGTCATTTGATTCAAAGCCTATTTTCTGTCTTTATTTAAAAGGTTTTGAGCTATTGGCACATTATCGGTCGCGACATCTGAAAATGAAAAATGGAACCAAGAAAAGGAGGGTTCTACCGAAAAAAATAAATAATGTTAGGTTTTTTCCGATAACCATTTTATTTTAGAAACCAGTGTAGTGTTGATTTCTCAGGTACTAGAATGTTTAGTGATCGAGTACCATTTATTTTGGATACTTTATTTGTTATTTCCGGGCATTTGAAAAATGGTATTGAACAAAATTTCATGATCCATTCTAAATAAACGTTAGTTTTCGCACAATAGATTAAGATCAACGTTACCAACTCAAAGTAAAAACATTTTCTTCTACTTCTACTATGACTTTTCAAATGAATTTACCCGTTTTTATAAGAAATCGTTACAAATGTGAAGTAATTAAAATTTGAATTTGTTAATTTGATATTATTTTTTATATCTGAATGAATTTGAGCGCCAAATCGATTTTATGTTAATTACATACGTACGAAAAAGATATACTTATTTTTTGAGTTGATAAAACGATTTTTATACATGATAATTATCAACTATGTAACTATGTAGCGATTTAAAAAATAGTTCCGAATAAAACTTCATATTTCTTGCTCATAATAAAAAAAACCCTTTGTATATAAATGAAATATTTATTTAAACAATAGTCAACCATCTCCAAATATCGCACTTATATTCATCTCAATTTCTCCTCTAATTCGATGCATTCGAAAACATTTACCATCTCCATTCACTACGTTGGCTTTAATAGATCACATAAATATTAGGATAGTTGATTGTAGGTCGACAAAACAATAAGATAGAGAAATTGTCCTGTGTGAATCAATATTAAAATTTTTAATATGTTTATAATTGATTACGCCGAATCGCGCCGCCTCCGCCGCCGATGTTTTCAGGAAATAGCGTCACGCCGATTCGCCGCCGCCGCTGGTCAAAAAGACGTTTCAGCCGCCGATGTTGACAATTTTGATCGGCGCACAGCTCTAATTTTATCGTGATTTTCTACGATTCTTCGAATCCCGAACGAGAGTCCATGGGAAGTAAAACGCATTCGATTTATACCAAAGAAAAAAACTTAAATCCAAACACGTCATTGTTTACCGATTACAAAGAAAAGGCTGGCAGAGAAACAAACGTCTCGATCACATTATATAATCTGCATGATGACGAAATAATTTAACAATATTATGTTTAAAATATTTTGCACAGGATGAATATATCTAGCAGGATCAAACCATTCGACATCGCGATCGATAAAAGTCGGTTAACTGCGGAATGGGAGGTTTGGAAACTCGATTTGGAATCATTTTTTGCTGCACATTACATCGAATCTCAACGTGATAAACGAGCTCATTTAGCCTATTTAGGAGGACCGGGCTTGCAAGAACTTTTACTACATCTTCCCGGGATCAATGACGTTTCATACGTAGTGATGGATCCACCTGTTTATGATGTGGCGATAAAATGTCTCGACAATTACTTCGAACCATTTCGTCGTAAAACCTATGAACGACATTTGTTCCATCGAATCGTACAAGAAAAAGATGAACGGTTTGCCGATTTTGTAATGCGTCTTCGAAAGCAGATTGCTCGTTGCAATTATACACTAACAGTCACTGAAGAAATGATCGCGGACCGAATAGCTCAAGGCTGTATGTCAGAGGAATTACGTGTCAAACTGCTTCAAAAAGATCGAACATTGGATGAGATCATGGCTTTAGGCACAAGCATGGCTGAATCGACTGAGCAATCCAGGAAGTGGCACTGCCCGCCAAAAACAGAATATCATAACATCAATGTTGTTTCAAAACCTAACCGCTTTCGACAACCTAAAAATGACATATCGTTTTCCCGATCTCCGTATCGTGACGTCCGTGAATTTCCATTGAATAATCGTTTCATATGCTACAGCTGCGGACGACGAGGACATATTCAAGGAAGCTACAATTGTCCAGCAAAGCAAACTAAGTGTTCAAACTGTGGTAAAACAGGTCATTGGGCCAAAAGATGTTATTCTCGTAATCAAACTCAGAAACGTCTCCAAGAATCACCCACTGTTGAACCCAAGACGAAGCGAATCCGTGCCGTGACAGACGAATTTGAAAAGGAACAGAAAAAAGATTATATTTTTTACGCCATGGGTCGAAATGTATTTGTTTTCAAAGTTGGTGGTGTCAAAGTACCGATGAATATTGATTCTGGAGCGGATGCAAATATCATAACAAAAGGAGTTTGGGAGCAACTGAAGGAAGCTGGAGTGGATGCTCAAGATATGTGTACAGAGAATGATCGGAGCTTGCACGCATATGCGTCATCAAAGCCGATGAAAATCTGCGGCATGTTCAGCGCTATGATTGAAGCTGGTTCACAAAAAACGTATGCTAAATTTTATGTTGTTACTGATGGTCAACAATGCCTCTTAGGAGATCAAACATTGAAGGTTCTCAAAGTTTGTTTTAATGTGGATATGATACAAGCAAGGCAGTACAAATCATTTCCAAAAAATTCGTGGGGTACTAATGGAAATCCCGATCGACAGAAATGTACAGCCTATACAACAGCCATATCGTCGACCTCCTATTGCGATGGAGGAGAAAATTGAAGAAAAACTTCGTTCAATGTTAGAGCAAGACATTATCGAACAAGTCAACGGACCATCTCCATGGATTTCCGCAATGGTTTCAGTTATGAAAGATTCGGGTGAAATTCGTCTCTGCATAGATATGAGACAAGCAAATCAGGCCGTGTTACGGGAAACACATCCCTTGCCTCTCGTCGATGAATTGCTAGGTTCTGTAAATGGGGCTGTACGTTTCTCGAAAATCGATATCCGAAAAGCATATCATCAGATCGAGCTCTCGGAGCGCTCACGACCAATAACGACTTTCATTACAAAATATGGGCTATTCAGGTAGATTAGAAAAACTAAAAACTATGAGAGAAATAAAGGATTATATTGACATGATTCTTCCATTACTGATATCCCTCTTTTTTGTCTTTTTATATAACATTTAGATACAAACGTCTCATGTTCGGAATAAGCTGCGCACCAGAATTATTCCAGAAAGTAATGGAATCAATTTTGGCGGGCCTGGAAGGTGTCATTTCCTATCTGGATGATATTGTGGTTTACGGTAGATCTAGACAAGAACATGACGATAGGTTAACAGCAGTACTCCGACGATTGAATGAGTACGATGTAGTCCTTAATAAGAACAAGTGTGTATATGATGTGGAAGCATTAGAGTTTTTGGGACATGAGCTCTCATTCAAAGGGGTCCGGCCAATTGAAAGTAGAATCGCTGCAATCCAAAACTTCCGGGAACCAGAAAACATCTCAGAGTAACGCAGCTTCCTGGGGCTTATTTGCTATGTCGGTCGCTTTGTACCAGATTTGGCAACTCGAACCGCTCAATTGCGAGAACTCCTTCGATCCGATGTGCCATTTAAATGGACCTTAAAGGAAAGCATAGCGTTTAAAGCATTGAAAACCGAAATTTGCAAAATAGATTACTTAGGATTCTTCGACACTAAAGATCACACCAAACTGATGGTCGACGCAAGTCCAAGTGCATTAGGAGCAGTTTTACTTCAAGAAGATAGCAGGGGACGAATTAGAGTAATCTCGTATGCTAGCAAAGCCTTGTCGGATTTAGAAAAGAAATATTTTCAGACAGAGCGAGAGGCCCTGGCACTGGTATGGGGTGTCGAAAAATTTAAGTTATACCTGCAAGGAATAAGATTCACACTATTAACGGATTGCAAAGCATTGAAGTTTTTGTTTAGTCCTAAGTCGAAGCCCTGCGCAAGGATTGAACGATGGGTTCTACAGCTACACTTATACATACTTATACATATGACGTTGAACACATTCCAGGAGCCGCTAACATTGCCGATGCGCTCTCTCGTCTATCAATAGTTAGTGCGACACAAGAATCATTCGATGAGTCAGTTGAACTATATATACGAAGCGTTGTGGGAAATGCCTTACCAGCGATATCATATACCGAGATAGTACAAGAGACTCTCAAGGATACTTTGATTCAAGAGGTCATAAAAGCGCTTAATTTCAAATCGGAAACTCCAATTGAATACAAACCTTTTGAGAGTGACTTGTATGCGGTAGATGAAATTTTATTGCGGGGAAATCGACTGGTCATACCAGAAACTTTACGTAATCGTGTAATAGCATTGGCCCACGAGGCGCACCCTGGAATAGCAGCGATGAAACGGAGACTTCGACAGAAAGTGTGGTGGCCCTTGATTGACAAACAAGCGGAAGAATGCGTAAAGCGGTGCAAAGAATGCACCTTAGTATCAGCACTTGGACCACCAGAACCACTCAAACGAACAAGACTACCAGAAAAGCCCTGGAACGATATCGCGATTGATTTCATGGGGCCCCTAGCAACAGGCCATAATTTATTGGTTATGGTAGACTACTACAGTCGTTTCACAGAAGCAGTCGTCATGAAACAAATTACTGCCAGACGAACCGTACAAGTTTTGCATGAAACTTTCTGCAGGTTTGGAGTCCCAGAATCAATTAGGACAGACAATGGACCTTAGTTCGTGAGTGCAGAGTTGAGTTCATACTGCAAGGAATATGGCATTGATTTGCGTCACACAACACCATACTGGCCACAAGCGAACGGTGAAGTGGAACGTATGAATAAAACTATTTTGAAGCATCTCAAAATCAGTGAAGAATCAAATAGTCATGATTGGATCTGGGATTTGCGAACATTTCTACTAATGTACAACTCAACACCTCATGCAACGACAGGGGTAGCGCCATCTATGCTTATGTTCGGACGCGTTTTACGAGACAAACTGCCTACATTCCGAGAAAAGTCATTGAATGTAACAGACGAAGAAATTCGAGACCGGGACTGGACTAGAAAACTAAACGATGCTAAATACACTGACAATCGTCGAAATGCCTTACCATCTATATTGAAGGAGGGAGATAGAGTTGTGGCAAAAAGGATGACAAATGAAAATAAACTGTCATCCACATTCATGCCGGAAGAATTCCATGTAATAAATATTTCTGGTTCAGAGGCGACACTGCTTTCTACTCGAACAAACCGCACCGTTCATCGGAATGTAAGTCATCTGAAACCTATTGTGTCTTCTCCCGAATCGGATGCTCAGAGTACTGCAAAATCAGCCGTTGTTGTAGGAGTCAAACATACTTCAAATTTGGTATCGCATCCGATGAATACTAATAATCTGTTGGATGGAAATACACAGCTAGAGCGGCCAATACGTTCAACATGGAAACCAGGTTATCTAAATGAGTACTCTATTTGAAAAGTTCAATTCGATAAAGCTTAGGAGGGACGTCGTAGAGTGCCTATAACCAGAGTGACGACATCTCATCCGTAATTTTGGCAACAATTCAAAACATTCCATTAGCTTTACATTGAATTGACAGGTCGTTTGCTCGTTTGGAACTGGGAGCTGTCATTCCAAACGAACAGCTGTCGCCACTCTGATTATAGTCACTCTAGGATGTCGGATCTGGACAAACCCTTTAGGGAAAACCCTTAGGATTGGCAACACGGCGCATAAGGTCACTATAGTATTAGACGAGAACTGGAGGAAGAATACTGTGTAATATGCGTGGAATAAAGAATCGCGATATTTGTTGAGTATCCGGGTGTTGTATCTTCATACGAAATCCTACAGGCATGATTACACCACCAGGTGAAATACTATCTTAGGAAACGAAGCAAATATATTGAAATCAATTTTATTCTCTTTCGACACCCCAGGCATTGTTGAAAATTGCAGATTTTACGCATAAGAATATATGTTACACGACATTAGAAAACTAATCCGAATCAACGAATGCACACGATGCTATATATCCTATTAGATAATGACAAAAAGGTAAGTATCATTTTACTAACCGACAGCGCGTAACCTCCAATCTCCGCTAACTTTATTTTCAACGGTAATTTAGAGATGGAAACTCTCTGTCCGCCTACTGAATACCGCTTAAGAGAAGGTGGTGATCATAACAATAATCATAATAATATATCTTACTCTCGGCAGCTTCTAACAACGAAAAAAGCTCTGGTGGGAATCTGCAAACAAAATGTTGAATCATTCGGATGAGTTCACCAAAGGAAAGGTGAGAATGAGAAAGAGAGGTGTCTAATGTCCTAGTATGGTTTTTCAAACATTTGTTTCCTATGCTGAATTAGACATACACTTCCACAATCTATTCATATTGATAAGAACAAGACAACGGCATTTTAGAGACTTTCAACCATGAGGAAATTTATTACCGATAACGACCTAAGAGGAGTGGTGAATTAAGTCTCGAAAAAATTATAGGGATTCATAACAGGAAACATGAACGTAATTCACACGATTAGCGGCGTTTTGTTGATCGCCTACTCGGGTGCTATATAATTTCCATATATCCACACCAAAAACACAACAACAAAGGAATTCCATGGTAGCTTTCATACACCATGAGATGTTTGTAACGCCATTTGTATAACCGATATCGCATTGGATACTAACCATTATTAAAGTTATGTGCAACACGTTAGAATAGACCCAGCCAAATGCGGTGGCTCCATAAACAGAAGCGCTTACGTGGATTCCACGGATATGTGCGAATCCCATCCACCAATAACATCCATGAATTCATCTGATGACTTGTTGGGAATGGCGCGTCAAACTAATATAAACAATGTTCCCTTGCCCAGCTCTCAATTCATACAAATTCTGATTCTCTAACCCCTTGACGTCTGAATGTTATTTATTAGTAATTCAATTTAACTTCAACGCTCCATTTATGTGCATCATATAAGATGTAAACTCAAAAGGTTTTTTTCTAAGTGTGTAGAAAGAAATAATATAAAAAATGCTTTGTGATAACTACTAGAACAAGTGATTGCTTTTTCCGTGCGTATGAAAATTGTGTTTCATAAAAGTACACTCTTAAGAAATGAAATTTACGCTTGACGTGAATTCAAGTATGCCGTAATTTGATCGGTGATGACACAATATTACATCTACTAAAGACTGTCCCAGAAAGTATGGACGCACTTTGATTTCGCTGTAAATAATTCACAAGTGTTAGATATTCAAATTTTATTCGATATACTGATAATATTAGACTACAACAACAGAATATTATTCTCAACATTTGCTACTTAGCCATTGTAGACTGTAGACTAGCTGGCGTTTTGACACTTTTTTCCAATCTTTTTCGAACTGTTGAATGATTTCGGCTGCCGAGACATGTTTCCTAAGATGAGCCTTCGTTAATGCCCAAAATTCCTCAATTGGTTGAAGTTGTGGGCAATTTGGTGGATTCATGTCTTTTGGGACGAAAGTGACATTTTTGGTAGTATAATATTCTACCGTTGATTTCGAGTAGTGGCAAGAAGCAAGATCTGGCCAGAAGACAAAACGATCCTTGTGGCTTCGAATCATGGGTAGAAGTCGTTTTTGTAAACATTCCTTGATGTATATTTCGCTATTCATTGAAGCAGTGGTGATGAAGGGTTTCGAAATCTTACCGCAGCTACAAATTGCTTGCCAGGCCATAGCTTATTTATCAAATTTTTCGACCTCAATCGATGCCTCGGACTGGTTTAACACTTGTCCTTCTCGCACCGTATAATATTGTGGTCCCGGTAAGGATTTGTAATCGAGTTTCACGTAGGTTTCGTCTTCCATGATTATGCAGTTCAAATTTCCAGCAAGAATCGTATTGTACAGCTTTGGAACCCTCGGCCTGATCGATGCTTCTTGTTTCGGACTACGTTTTGGTTGTTTCTGCTTCTTATAGGTTCGAAGATTCAAACGTTCTTTAGCACGAAGAACATTTGACTTCGAAGTGCCCACTTTTTTTGGCCACATTCCGAACAGAAACCTTCTTCTTTTGCTCGAACGCCTTCAGTATACGTTTATCCAACTGAGGGTTAGCAGGACCTTTTTTTCGGTTTATCCTCAAAGGTGTTATCCTCATCGAATTTCCTGATTCGCACGGCCTTTTCACTTACTCCTACCATTTTTGCTATCTTTCTCAGTGACAGTCCGCGTTCTGTGCACCATTTGTACACAATTTTTCGACGTTGTTCTGCTGAAAGTCCACGCATTTCGAAACAAACTAATGAAAACGAATAAACAACTTCACAAGAAATTAGAGAAGAGTGTAAACAACAGAACGCAGCCATAAAAATTGACAAATTCTGAACCATTGCGAAATGGCAGCGTCCATACTTTCTGGGACAGTCTTTAACATGTAAATATAAATTTTGCATCTGCATCGATGTAAACTTCAGTTAAATTAACTGTGAAGTTAATGATATGACTTATCTTTACATGCTATGTATTATGAATGTAAGTGAATCGCGACGCTCCTTTTATGTGCATCTAAGAAGATGCAACACTTTTTAAGTGTGTACACTAATAGATAAAACGAGATTTACGCTTGATGTAAACACAAGCAGGCAGTAATTTTATTGGTGATTACACAATATTACATCTATTAACATTTAAAAATAAATGTTGCGTCTGAATCGATGTAAGCTTCCGCTAAATGAACTGTGAAGTTAATGATATGACTTATCTTTACATGCATTGAATTGTGAATGTAAGTGAATCGCGACGCTCCATTTATGTGCATCTAATAAGATGTAAAATCACAGGGTTTTTTAAGCTCACAATGCGAAAAGAATCAAACGACAAAGAAAATATTGTTTTTTCACAATGGCTGTATACTGATCGCTGTAATTTGGAAACCATTATTAAGCCAGTTGATGAACTTGTTCCGTACCTTGTTGATAATATTGACGAACTTATAACTTATGACTTTGTATGCAGCGAATAGTCAGAGGTTCTAACGAATAGAAAGGATTCATGAAAAGAAGATGAAATTCTTGCGATTTGTGATTTTTCTGAAAATTATTTATTTATTATTTAAAACGTTACTCAAGTATATCATTGAATTATTTCTCAAGCAATAATACATCAATTTGACGTTTACTATAATAAATAGGCAGGCAATGTACAGGCCCGTGATCGGGCTGGAGAGCCTGCACGCGGTAACAAACGACAACGATCAACGATGCGTAAACTTTGCAGCCTCCCGAGAAATGGTAGTTCGAAGCACCTTCTTCACCCGCAAAGATATCCACAAAGCCACCTGGAGATCACCTGATCAACATACGGAAAATCAAATCGACCACGTTCTTGAATCTAATCCGACTGGTACAAGAAGAAGAGGAGCGCAGCGAGCGAGGTGGATCGATCAAATGGAGGGTGATCTCAGAAGCATCCGTGCATTGAGTGGCTGGCGACGAGCAGCCATGGACCGAGTTATGTGGAGACGTATGCTTGATACAGCAAAGAACACCCCAGGTCTATAGCTGTTAGATAAGGTAAGTATAATAAATAGGAAAATGAACTTGAAAATGTTAGCTTTATTATCATATCAGAAGTGATGACTTACAATACAATCGCAGTTTAGTTGTTCATCTCCAAAAATAATAAATTCTATGAAACTTTTCCAAAATTTATTTTATGCTTGATGAAGAAGCAGCTTAATACAAAAATTAAAAAAAAAACCTCTTTAGCTTGTGTAGATTCCAGTCGAAGTATGAAGAGTAGAGTAGTATAATAATGCCAACACAATATCTGGCACTCAGATATTCCACAGTGTTGTGACTATTCCTTGTGGCAACGTGGCAACATGGAGGCGAAAAGATATTCATATTCAGAAGATGAATCAATAATATTTTACTTGTAAAGAAATAATACAAAATAGCATGCAAGACAACAAAGAAGTAATAATGGAATATTTGTTTAATAACACAAACTTTTTTCTATGGGATTCTAGGTGAATTAAAATATACTTAGTTTCTAAATTAGACTATATCTAATCACAAACTGAGTTTGATGAGATTCTGAGATATTTATGATTTTCATTGGTTAAGTTTTCGATAAAAATTCACTGAAAAAAAAATCAGTTTGGACAAGGAAAAGTATTTTTCAAATAATTTTTGTCGTGAATACGACTTACTTTACTATGGAGCGCCTTTTCAAAATTTACCCTCTGAGAGAGTGATAAGTTTTTGATCGTGAATATCTCTTGTTGTATCTAACGAATCAACATAATTTTTGCTACATGCCATCGGAAATATGATCACAATTTTATGATAAAATTTTCAGTTGTGTGACATAATTTCAAATAATTCAAAATAAAACTTTTCTGAAATGTTTGGTATAAACGAGTATCAAAGAGGAATGGAATGAATCCCGTACAGCATTCTGATAGTTTCTTTCAATGAAATGCAAATCCAAAATAAAATAATCGACATTAAAATTCTGTATGCGGCAAATTTTATAGCCGTTAGGAACGCCCTTCAGTTAAAAAGCTACAAACAAAATCACGTAAAAAGAAACCTCTTAACAAAAATTGGATCAGTTTGGATTCTATCGCCACTGCGAGCAGATCTATTGTATGTCGTTTGCAAAGCTAGTTTCACTTCCGACAAGAGCGATTACGTCACAGCTGCCAGTTGTTTGCATTGGTGAAAAAACAACGGTGAAGAGCATCACCTCAGTTTAGTGCAAATTTAGTGCTGTTTGATTAGATTTGTGCACTTTTCGCTGTGTGAAATTCTCAGTAATCGAGATCAAGTGAAGCCTTCTTTGTTTTTGAAAAAAATGTGAAAAAGGGGAATGCTTGCATAATTCATACAATTGATCAACTAATTAATATTCGGAAGTGTTAAGGAACATGTCAGTTGTTTACGTATTCACGACATCCAGTTATGTCTCTGACATTACCCACCCGTCTTTTTTTTTCTTAAAAGTGTCCAACTTGAATTTTTGACGATAGGAAGGGAACATAATCACTTAAACAAAATTTCATCCAAATCAAAAATAGCCATATGAAAAAAATGGTGAAAAAATTTAATCTTTTTCAATAGACGGTCTAATTCATTTTTGAAAAAAAAAACAAGGTCAACTCTAAATACGATTTTCCAACTCTGAATACGATTTTCCGCGAAATTCCTTGGGTTTCGTCAATAGAGCCTATATTGTCTCCAGGAAGAACTAAGCAATAAATTATCACTCGACTTATCGTTTCTGATACCGTTTTCGTTTTTGAACCTACATGCGGGCGACTCTGACTCCGAGTAAAACAAACACGTGGTACGCGCCCTAAACAAAAACTCATAAAAAAAGAAAAAATAAATGCATGGATGCGTAGTGCCACCCAAGAATATTTTCAGAACGAAACTGCGCGATTGGAGTCCGATCTAGAGCGACCTCAAGTTGCTAAACGAAACATATCAAAAGTTGTTTGAGCGGATCTGGTTCAACTCTCGGGCTGCTCTGATCAATAAACGAAAACGGTATGAGTTCTTGATCAACATGATTGACATTGATTTTATTAATCATTGAATTTTCGCTCACTTCATGAATGCCTTAGTTTAAAGGTAGTCGACTCACGCCATTTTATTACACTCGACATGGACGATGCTGACTTAGGTAGGTATTTTTGCTAGTTTCCAGTCCATTTCAATAGTTTATACTAGAACTCTAGGAAGAATTGGTCATTTGTCAGTTTCATATATCCGAAAAATTTGAAGATGCAAATTTATGCATTCAGTTTCACAAAACTTTCATCTCGAATTTAACTATAAATTAGCTCGAGCACGTGAAATATCGGAGATGAAGACGGAAACGAATTGACAGTTCAATTCGCTTTTTCTCACCCAATTCCACACAGATTTCCGAACCAATAGGTTGGCTAAATTCATTCGGAGTCGGTTGTTGCACTGGAGTCCGTATTGATTCGGATTTCATAATAAATTCCACGTGAAATATTAAATTAAAATCTTTCGCCCACTCCAAATGGATTGGGAATTCATTCTAAATTGGTAATGTGGACTTATTCAGTTATACACCTTTCTTTGATCAACAGCGCTACCTGTAGGCTTTTATATGCATCATTTTAGTACATATCTTTACCGCTAGTTGCATATCTCGCTGGTTGGAGTACGAACTATTCATTTTGCGTTACGTGCGTAATGAAATTTGACAACGAATTGTTTTGTTTTGTTGATTCCGATTCATCATCAGCGGACTCGTCGATAGTTCCGAAAGCCCGTTCTTAGTCCGATTTATTATCTACAGTTTTGTTTTAAAACCTTCTCAACCTCAAGATGGATCTGACGAGAGTTCCAAACGAACGCAAGCTATATCTTTGCAAGTGGTATTTCAAAGGTAAGTAGAATCCAACATAACTAAATTAAATTAGTCACCTCCAACAGATTGCTCATTACTCTAGTCGGATTTGCACTGCTACCATTCGTGTGGGCAATCAATACTTGCTGGTTCTTTAGTGAGGCTTTTCAGAAACCGGCCTATGATGAACAGAAGGAGATTAAAAAATGTAAGTTTCTTTCTCAATTAAAGTATTATAAAACCACTTTCATTACTTTTCCTACTTTGTAGATGTAATCCTGTCCGGAATCGGATCTCTTGTTTGGTTCGTGGTTATTCTGACGTGGGTTACTACTTTCCAACTGAAGCGGACTGATTGGGGTGATTTTGCAGATAGTATAAGCTTCATCATTCCTCTAGGAAAAGCCTAATTTAGTTTAAGCTAGTACTTATGAGTGTGATTTATAAATTCAATTTTTGTTTAAGTGCTTTATTTTATAACATTCAATTATATGACCAAAACATAAAACAACAAGCTTGGTTAAGATATTGCCTTTTTCCGATAATTTTCTGATAGTGATAGCAGATACCAAGGCAAAGTATTGACAAAAAATATTTTATCAGTTTATTGAAAATGTTTCGATAATAAAGTAACATTTTATGAAATTCATCAACATTGTGAAAAAGTAGGCGTCTGTTGTTCATTTCTTTTCAATGACATCGAAAGATACCTGTTGCATCATACTCCAAGACTCTAGCCTCTGTGTATCGGAACGTAGTTTACGAGTATTGGCATTCGTTACCACGGAGTCTTAAGGTTTGTTTATATCGGTGGCCTGATTTCAGTTTGCAACCCGGTCGCTAATCGATAGAAGGTTTGAAAAGATTGCACTCTGCACAAATTCGTTAGTTCATTTCATATAGCTGAATTTGAACACAGATGGAGAAGGAAGCTCGAACAAAACCGATCTCTATCGTACCTAAAAATGTTTTTGGACTTCGGACCGACATTCTTGGCAATGTGCATTTCACTGTTAAGCAAGAAATCATCTATCCGGTGGCAGGAGTTCTAGCTATTCATGATTATGCGACAAACAAGCAAAAATTTCTAAGGTAGCATTGCTGAGTTTGCGAGCTCCCCAAAATCTAAGTCAAACTATTGCTCAATTGCAGATTTCCCGAGAATTACCATCCAGAACGAATCGTTATTAGCCCTGATCGGAAGTTCGTTGCAGTTTCGGAGAAAAGCGCTGAGAAGTAAGTAATGAATATTGGTAATTAAATATTAGTAGGTTTTCGAGAACCCGTATAGAAGTCTTTTATCACAATCCGGGAATTTTATTACAACCTTGAATGAAAATTCTATCTATTTGCTTACACTTTCAATCAAAGTAGAATTACTGACCTACCAGAAAAAAACAAATTCAACGATTTGCATACTGGGCCTATTATTCCACACTTCGTCTTTCTTCATCTTTCACAGTGAGTCTATGAACTAAGCACTACTTCCGATGAATTCCAGCAATTAAAGATCCGTTTTTGCACAGTCTTATTATAGCGTGAACTTTACAGTTTGCGAAAACAACAATTATCGCTGACATTATTTGCTGTAAACACAGATAGGCAACTTCCTTAAAATAGCTGCACGAGTAATGTAGTGAAATTTATCGAAAGATGTCTTAAAACTAATGTGCTATCCAGAAAAAAAACTTCTTGAATAATATGGATTTTGGAAATTTTACACACAAAAAAATAATGTTGATTAATTTAAGAAGATGTCTTTATTGTGATCTGTTGTTTCTATTGGTAACGGATCAATCGACTGATCAGATGAATGAATGCGTTCGTGCAATTTTAAGTTAAATTTCCTAGAGTATTCTTTGCCGCACACTTCACATTGATGTCGACTACCCGTGTGACGCAACATGTGTTGGGTTAGGTTATTTTTAGTGGCAAAATCTTTTCCACATATAGTGCAATGATAAGGCCGCTCTACCGTATGGCTGTATTTGTGGTCTGTCAATGCTGAACTGTTCACGAATCCTTTGCCACATACGTCACACGTATACCTATAATCACCCGTATGTGTGGATTTGTGTGCAATTAGACAATGTTTCATGGCAAAACTTTTTCCACATACAGTGCATTTGTATGGACGATCTCCTGTGTGAGACCTCATATGAATGTCCAAAATCGGTTTAGTTTGAAAATCCTTTTCGCATACCGTGCATTTGTACGGTCGCTCTCCGGTATGACTGTATTTATGGTCATCCAAACGTGATTTTTGCACAAATCCTTTGCCACATACATCACACACATACTTATAATCACCCGTGTGTGTCAACATGTGTGTGCTTAGAGCACTGTTGGAAATATAGCTTTTCCCGCATACAGTGCATTCGTACGGTCTCTTGCCAGTGTGAAGGTACATATGTCGTTTAAGATTTATTCGAGTGTGCAAATCTTTTCCGCATTCAGTGCATTTGTACAACCGCTTAACGGTATGAGAATTGAGGTGGCCTTCCAATGTTTCAGTGTTGCGAATTTCATTGTCACATACATCACTAATGAACTGCTTTTCTCCGGTATGGACGGACATGTCTGGTTAGATGCCCCTTTGAATTATTACTTATCCCGCAATATTACATTCAAATGATCGCTTGCCTATATGCGAATACTGTTATTGACGAACAAATCGACCGTCCCACGACAAAAGGGCCTAACTGCAAATGACAGTTTCTCTTTGTTTACTTTTTCTTTTACGATTTACCGAACAGATTTTATATTTGACGCTTTACTCTTCGCAAAACTTTCAAGGTAAAACTACAAGCTTTCGATTTATATTGGAAACTATAGAGAATCTGCAATAATGGCTTCGTAATAATTAAAAGAGAAAGTAAACAAAGAGAGGCTCTCATTTACAGTTAGGCCCTTTTGTCGTGGGACTATCGAAATCAGGTATTTATTTTGAACTAGAATATCGTTTATTGTGGTGAGCTACTTGGCTGTTTTTTCTCCTGTAGTCCTTGTTGATATCCCGTACCTGTTTGGGACTCATTAATCTGAGAAAAAATAACCGCAAGCTCTGAAATAAGAACTCAGGTACCATGATGTCCATTAGCGACAGAAAAAATAGACTTACCTTGCAGTAATGTTATTCCAGGTAAGAAATCGTGTGATGTTTGCTGTCTTCTGTTTATTTCTATGATTGTTCCTCAATTGAGATGATGCAGATTGATGGCACAGCAGCTTAGGCTGTACTACCAGCTAATTTTCATTTAAAATCCTACGTCGAGTTTCCAAAGTACAGATAAAATTATTTTTTTCGTCAAAAATTTTTATACAGAATTTCAATTTTCACTGGCGATTTGCAAAGATTGCATTACGACAAGATAGCGAAACTGCAATCTGCATCGATTCTACCCAAGGTGCACTGATAAAAATTTGTACTATTGATTCATACGTAAATAGTACTTCAATTTAAATGCTTTTTCATTTCAATACATAAAATAAGAGCAAATTCAGCAGCTAGAAGTTCTATTTGGAAGATCTATAATAGAGCAGAAACGTATCCCCAGCAAGCCGTTCTAGTTTTATTTATTCGACCAGTTCTTCTGTCAAATTCTAACGCTTGTTTCAGTTTTAGTTATATTATAGACCACCCATATGAATCTTGCAGCTGCTGAATTTGCTCTAAGGGCATATTCAGTAGTGTTCTAGTTCTAGATACATAATTTATGACAGTTACAAAATTTAAATCTGAATTTTATAACAAGAAATACTGGCAGCCTCAGCAGTGTTTTACTCGTGTTTCAAATATACAAAAAATAGAACGGTATCGTAGATCAGTTTTAAATTTGACAGAAGAACTGGTCGAATAAATAAAACTAGAACGGCTTGCTGGGGATACGTTTGTTCCATTTTCTGCTATATTATAGATCTTCCATATAGAACTTCTAGCTGCTGAATTTGCTCTAAGCGATTTGTTTTAAGATTTCATGTGCAAATTCTTTAAGATGCAAGATTAGATTATTCTTCACTTTGCTCTAGAATACAGATTGCCAACCATTCTGGTAGCAAGGCGCATGTTTGATGAAAAGCTAAATATAGTAACGTATTAAGGCTGTGAACCATTTCGCGGTTGATTTTAACTTTTGGTTAAAATCTGACACTCAAGCGGTTAATTTGATGTTTCAAAAATAACCCCGCTCGAGAGCATGGTTATTTTTGACAGATCGATGGTTCTTGAAATGAAAATTCTAATATTAATTCTTTAGTTGAAATTATTTTCAGTGGAAAATAAACCCGAATAACTTTCCGTCCGTTAAATTTCGAAATGGGTCAGATTTTAACCAAAAGTTAAAATTAACCGCGAAATGGTTCACAGCCTAAATTACAAGAAATCACCAATCCCATCAGTAATTTTCCGAGAAGCGATATCACGTGGTGTAAGCAATATTTACATCAAAACTACCCACATTATCGAAATTAGGTTTTTTACCGTAACTGCTAACCTCAATCGAATGAACACTTTTTGACAGTCCAGCAGTACTGTTTGTAAACAGAAATTTCTTTTGTTTGTTTATTGACAAATTGGATCAGACCATTTACGGTCCGTATCACCTAAATGAAGTTT
The DNA here is from genome assembly GCF_030247185.1 of Malaya genurostris. Taxonomy (NCBI): domain Eukaryota; kingdom Metazoa; phylum Arthropoda; class Insecta; order Diptera; family Culicidae; genus Malaya; species Malaya genurostris. The sequence goes on from NC_080571.1 coordinate 274,109,609, forward strand.
TAAAACATTTGTTCACGATTGAATACGGTTCGTTTTTGATATTTATTAAATAAAAGTGACTAGTTGCAAAGTGTAAAGATGATTGTTTTAGATGTGCTCTTCGATTTTTGTTTAAGCTTGTTTGTAAACAGTACCGCTGAACTGTCAAGAATGAATACTTGTTCATTTGTGTCGTCACGATAAAAAACGTAATTAGGTTTTGCACGATGACGACACAAATGAACTGCCGATGAATCAAGTTCATCTTTGACAGTTGCCGTGTACTTGTTTTGTTTTGCGACTGCAAGTTAAAAATTGGAAAAACTACGAAAAAGTGCCTGTTCAAAACGTATTCCACAGTGAAAATAACTAAAAAGATTGCCCTGTATGTGTTTCCAGCATCAAGGAGCGATATATGTATGAATCTGTTGAGTGTGAGGCGACTTGCAATTTTTACATTCGAACGATGAACTTTTAAACTGTAAACAAGTACACGTCGACTGTCAAAAAAAGTTCATTCTGTTCATTTTTGTGAGGTTATGTCATGTTCGTGCAAAACCTAATGACGGAACCCACTTTATCGAAACGACGGAATGAACAATGAATTCTTACTCGACTGCATGATTTTTTAGTGCTCGATCGGTTCAGTGCTAGATTTTTCGCCTGAGTTGGGTGCTCGATCAATCCAATTGACATCACTGTCTTATAGTCTCACTGATTATAGATGTCATTGAACATTAGCTCATTTTATGAATGTGTTAGTGTAAAAGTCAGTCGACTACAGTCCAGCTAGAAGGGTGGATGATGCTGACTAAGGTAGGCCTTTTTGTTAATTACGATCGAATTTCAATAATTTATGCTAAAATTCTAACTCACACCCACATTATCGAAATGACGGAATGCGCAATTAATTCTTACTCGACTGCATGATTTTTCATTGCTCGATCGGTTCAGTGCTAGAATTTTCGCCTGAATTTACTGCTCGATTAACCCGATTGACAGTGACATTATAAATGTCATTGAATATTCGCTTGATAATGCCCACATCATCAGATCCGCATCGATTCCGAATCAATTCCGAATCGGCGAGTAATTTTCATTCGGAATTCCATGTAGAAATCATGTGGAGTTCCGAATCAATACCAACTTCGGATCTGATAATGTGGGTATGAGAGTCTGTGTTCAATTCTGCTTAAAAATACACTGTTACCCTCATTATCTAATCCGAATGGATTCCGAATCGGCGAAAAATTTTCATTCGGAATTCCATGTGGAAATCATGTGGAATTCCGAATCAATTACAACTCCAGTGCAACAACCGATTCCGAATGAATTTCGCCTACAACCGGTTAATTCGGAAATCATTCGAAATCTTCTTCTTCTTCTTTCCCGATTTTGCACGTTTTCGTGGTGATTTTCAGTCTATTTTTAAACGAAAACATTATATAACTGAATGTACAAATTTAAATCTTCATGTTTTTCGGATATACAGAACTAGTAAATAACCAGTTCTTTTTAGAATCCCAACATAAACTGTTGAAATTCGCTGTAAATTAACAAAACGGCCTACCTTAGTCAGCATCATCCATTCCTCTAGCTGGAGTGTAATGAAATGGACTAAGTCGCCTAAATTTTACACTAACACATTTGTCGCGGACGCTCTAATTAATTTTAATATTTATGGAAGATTTCTTCTGACAAGACGGCCGTAAGTAGAATCGTAAAATCAGGCCGATCCTAGAATAATAGGCTGAGTTATAAAATTTGTATAATGTTTTGTTAGGATGTAGCGTCTAGACAAAATCGGCGCACAGTATAGACAGGAAATAAATATATTATTTCTTTTGCATCTCCTCTGAATGGGAAAACCCATATCAATTGGTCTATTGAGACGCGCAAAGATAAAGGTAAATCAGCAGGTAAAATTAGCATATTTGTCTGTCCCTTTTGAGGTTTGAAGTGTAGTAATAGAATAAGAAAAGTGTACATATAGATGTAAGATGGAAATAATAAAGTAGTCTGTTTTTAGTTAGGAAACAACTCGTGTTTCTTTTTGACGAGAAGAAAGAAATCCCTTCGTTTGGAAGGAGCTCGTTTTCCACAAGGGAAAACGAGAGTTAAAAAAAAATTTAAAAAAAAATCCCTACTTCGTGTAGGAAGAAATTTTCAGTAGTTGGAAAATTTAAATGGTGACCCCGACGTGATTCGGCAATCCTGGAAAGTATATAAATTTACTTTCAATGCGGTGACGAATGTTTTAATGTGCTCTTTACGCCGAAAGTTCGTAGTTGCAAGAGTGAAATTTCCGACGTGATTCGGCAATCCTGGAAAGTATATAAATTTACTTTCAATGCGGTGACGAATGTTTTAATGTGCTCTTTACGCCGAAAGTTCGTAGTTGCAAGAGTGAAAATTCCGACGTAATTCGGCAATCCTGGAAAGTATATAAATTTACTTCCAATGCGGTGACAAGTGTTTGATGTGCTCTTTACGCGAAAGTTTGCTGTTGCAAGAGTGAAAAATCCGACGTAATTCGGCAATCCTGGAAAGTATATAAATTTACTTCCAATGCGGTGACAAGTGTTTGATGTGCTCTTTACGCGAAAGTTTGCTGTTGCAAGAGTGAAAAATCCGACGTAATTCGGCAATCCTGGAAAGTATATAAATTTACTTCCAACGCGGTGACAAGTGTTTGATGTGCTCTTTACGCGAAAGTTCGTAGTTGCAAGAGTGAAAATTCTGACGTGATTCGGCAATCCTGGAAAGTATACTTCCAATGCGGTGACAAGTGTTTGATGTGCTCTTTACGCGAAAGTTCGTAGTTGCAAGAGTGAAAATTCTGACGTGATTCGGCAATCCTGGAAAGTATACTTCCAATGCGGTGACAAGTGTTTGATGTGCTCTTTACGCGAAAGTTCGTAGTTGCAAGAGTGAAATTCAACCAGCAAACAGCTGGTGAAGGATATTCAACCGGCAAACGGCTGGTGAATTCAACCAGCAAACGGCTGGCGAAAAATAGGGTCGGCAGCGGATAGTGAAGAAAATTCAACCCGCAAACAGCTGGTGAAGGATATTCAACCGGCAAACGGCTGGTGAAGGATATTCAACCGGCAAACGGCTGGTGAATTCAACCAGCAAACGGCCTGCGAAAAATAGGATCGGCAGCGGGTAGTGAATAAAATTCAACCGGCAAACGGCTGGTGAAGGATATTCAACCGAGATACGGCTGGAGAATTCAACCGGCAAACGGCTGGAGATATTCGACCGACAAAAACGACGGGTGATAAATTAAATAGAGGTATGTGTTTACAAGTATCTAAGCTAGGAAGCCAGGTTTCGTTCGAATCTCAATTCGAAAGCTAGAAGAAAAAAAAAAAATATCAGTTTTTCCTTTTTGTAATAATATTGAAAAAGTAGAGATTAACCTTCGTAAGGTAACTGCTCTACTAAAATGACGCATCCATTTGTAGTCAATAAGAACGGGCATTGCAGATTGTGCAATGAACCCGACAATAAAGAAGATTTAGTGGCATGTGACGAATGTGACCGTTGGTTTCATTTGTCATGTGCTAAACTACTTAGAAGACCGGGAAAATCTGAACGATGGTTATGTATTAAATGCAAAACCATCGAATCAGAAATTCTTAGCTTAAAAAAAAGAGACTCTTCTCCCCATTCAGGGTTTGAAGAAATGTTGAGAATCCAAAGGGATTCAATGAAAAATTTGGTGGATTCAATTAAAGAAATGAAAATTGAACCACAAGAGAATAATGTCTTGAGTATTCTCAAAAGGCAATCCTTGATGGAGCTGCCGTATTTCGATGGCTCATACAAGGTATGGCCTCGTTTTAAAGCCACATTCGAAGAAACCACAAAAGAAGGTGGTTTCTCTCAATTAGAAAATTTGAATCGTCTCCAAAAATATCTGAAAGGAGACGCCTTAAAATTAGTGAGTACCTTGCTCATTGATAAAGGCAATGCAGAGCTGATAATGAAAAAATTAAATCTGCGATTCGGAAGTCCAGAAATTATCTATTCCAATCTACTAAGTGATGTCCTTACTCAAAGGAATCCGAAGTTTGAATTACCTCAAACTGTCATAGACTTTATAACGTCTATTGACCGATTGGTTAATAATATGATTGTAATAAAACACGAAGAATATTTGAACGATCCAAGATTAATTCGTGATTTAGTGGCCAAGTTGCCAAGTAATCTACATCAACAATGGTTGAAATACATTGCTGATATAAAAGATTTAAGTGATGATAATATTTTCATCCCTAATTTAAAAGATTTCAACGATTGGTTGAAACCCCATGAAAGATTGGCGACAATGCTACTCTCTGAAAAAAGTGAGAAGCCAATACGTAATGAACGAATACTCGTTCATGAAAAGAAAACAAATAATAGCGAAATTTCGCGGGTTAAAAGAGCTGTTCTATGTTTTGTATGTAAAGACAAACATAGAACAGTTGATTGTTCCAAATTTAAGGGGATGGACATTCATCAGAGATACACCTTGGTGAACAAACACGGATTATGTTACGCTTGTTGTACGTATAACAATCATAAAGCAAGTGAATGTAAATTGTTCAAAAAATGTGGCACGAATGAATGTCAAAAAAGACATCATTCATTACTACACAAGAACTTGAATAATGACGCCATGAATATGGACCGAGTTAATCTTCATACGAAGGCAAAAGATTCAATTTTATACCAAATTATTCCAGTTACTTTAGAAAACAAGAATAATAAGGTTCACACTTTCGCCTTTATTGATCCTGGATCATCGGTAAGCCTAATTCGGGACGATATAAGGACAAAATTAAAAATTAAAGGGAGAAATAATCCATTAACCCTTTCGTGGACAAATGGGGAATTACAACAAGAAATGGAAAGTGTAGAAATATCTGTGAAAATATCAGGGAAAGATAAGAAACCATACATCCTCAAACATATCAGGAGTGTATCGGAATTAAGTCTTCCTTCACAGTCGCTCAAGGTTCAGGAACTAAAACAAAGATATCCTTACATCAGTGATATTGATTTGCAGGCTTACAATAATGCTACTCCGACGTTACTATTAGGTTTGCCACATTCATACCTAATAGTTTCAGATGAAATTAAAACCGGTAAATTCAATGAGCCAGTTGCACAAAAGAGCAAGCTTGGTTGGATTTTATCAGGACGGGTACTGGGTAAACCAAATCGTAACAATCATGTTATGATGAATAAAGAAATTATCACAGTAGAATCTATTAACAGAAAGATGGAAGAATACTTTAGCACAGAAGCATTCGGAGTGATGGTGCCGAAGAAGACATTAGTGTCAAAGGAAACTAGTAGAGCTAGCTCCATCATGAATGACACAATAAAATATAAAGAAGGAAGCTATGAAATTGGCTTACTTTGGAAGGATGACAATGTCCAATTCCCAAACAGTTTTAATGCTGCCCTAAAAAGGTTACAGTATCAAGAGAAAAAGATGCTCAAGAATTCTGAGTTAAAAAATTGGTACATAAACAAAATAGAAGAATATGTACAAAAAGGTTATGCGCGAAAGCTTACGCTGTCAGAGGCAGGCGAGTATAATCCAAAAATTTTTTATCTGCCTCACTTTACAGTAGTGAATCAAAATAAGTTACCAATAAAACCTAGATTGGTGTTTGACGCGGCTGCGAAGGTAAACGGAGAATCATTGAACACAAAATTATTGTCCGGGCCTGATGCAACTGCTTCCTTGTTAGGAATACTAATAAGGTTTAGAGAAGGTATTTTTGCTATAACCGGTGATATACAAGAAATGTTTCACCAAGTAAGAATACGAAAAGAGGATCAAAACGCTCAAAGGTTTTTATTTAGAACAGACTTTGAAGCTGATCCCCATATATACGTTATGCAAGTAATGACATTTGGGGCTACTTGCTCACCAGCATGTGCGCAATTTGTAAAAAATACAAACGCACGAATTTTTCAAGAGACAAAACCAGATGCTGTTAGAGAAATAGAAAAGAATCACTATGTGGATGACTATCTCGATAGCTTCGAGAGTGTTGAAGCAGCATCAAAGGTGATAAATGAGGTCATTGAAATCCATAGACATGGGCATTTCAATATAGGCAGCTTTATTTCAAATTCGAAAAGGCTGCTGGAAAATATTCCGAAAGAAAATAGATCAGACGATAAAACAAAGTTGCTCGGAAATGATGAAGAATCATATGAGAAAGTGTTAGGAGTATTTTGTGAAACCGATACCGACTATCTTAGATACAAGGTCAAAATTCCTAAAGAACAAGAATTTACTAAACGTCAATTACTTTCGCAAAGTATGAGCGTTTATGACCCCTTAGGTCTACTGTCAAACATTACCGTCCAATCACGAGTTTTAATACAAGAACTTTGGAAAACCGGAATAGGATGGGACGAACCAGTTCCAGTTGAAATCAAGGAAAACTGGCAAAATTGGTTAACAAGACTCGAAAAGGTAAAATCATTAAGAATACCGCGTTCTTACTGTCAGTTGCCGAATCCCACTGAGCAGGAGCTAGCAGCTTCTATTGAAAGACAATGTGATAACGCTATTCTTGAAATTCAAGCAATCGCGCGTCAGAAAAGAAGCAGAGGAATACTCGGATTCCTTAAAGATCTCCTTTTTGGGGGCGACGATGTGGAAGAAGAATTGAAATCGTTGCGAATTCATGAGGAACAGAAACTTCATGAAATTTCTCAAACGATGAAAATTCTAAACGAAAAGGCAAAGGTTATGGGCAACGATCTGAATCAAAGGATATACCATTTGAATACAGGCATGATATCCTTAAAAGAACGGTATTCTATCACGCAGATTGAAGTATTCTCCAGGAAACTTCTTGAAGCAACGATGTTAGCATCTCAGTTAGCTGAAGGAATAATTCAAAAATATCGTTCAATTCGTCAAGATCCTTTGAATAAAAACGAATTGGAGGAAGTGTTCAACAGTATTAAGAAAAAACTACCTGCGGGTTATACAATCCTGCGGGACCCACTTGCTATTAAATTCGGAGTAAAACTTTGCAATAACTCCATAAATATTTTAATGGAGAATGTAATAATAAATAAGGATAACTTTGAAGTATTCAAAGTTATACCAGTTCCAAGTAATGGAAGCGTGATTGAAGTAGATAATCCAATAATCGCTATCAACCATTTGGAAGAGTTCTTTTATATTAATGAAAACTTGATTCAATTTAACGAGAGCCACTATCTGGTAAATCAACCTATACTGACAAAAACAGTTGACTGCGTTGCGGCTGCCATCCTTCATAAGGTTACAAAAGAAAAATGTTTGTCGAAAAAGCTAAATGAAACTTATGTTCAGCTAACACCAATGAACAATCAAAATACGGTTGTTTATATAACAAACGAACCAAGGAACATAATTGTTCATTGTGATAATGTGATTATAAATCCTCCGTACAAGGTTGCTATGGTGGAATTAACTTCCGATTGTAAAATTTTGGCAAAAAAGCAGGTTTGGTATGCACAAATGACAGGCGTAAACTATAGAACTAAATCATTCTTTAAATCTATCGATCAGTTACCTTACGAAATTGAAGTTAATCAAAAGAAATTAGTTAAAAGTAACATGACGTTACCTAAAAATCCGTATGAAGAAGTAAATATCATAGATGAAAGGGTTTCAGAAAACCGTCCATATGAAAAACATTTATATGCTTTAGGAGGAGCGACTAGTACAATCATAATTACGTTAATCATTATATTCTGTTACATATATTTTAGAAGAAATAGAAGACAGAGTAGCAATAGTAATAATCAACAAAACATGTTAGAAATGCCACAGTCACTTATAAGTATGCTACAAATGAGGAGATCTAATCTAAATGAAGAATCAATCATGTAACAATTGAGTTAAATCGGTAAATCACCATGCGGATGATTTACGGGCCCCGGAATGTCGCGGACGCTCTAATTAATTTTAATATTTATGGAAGATTTCTTCTGACAAGACGGCCGTAAGTAGAATCGTAAAATCAGGCCGATCCTAGAATAATAGGCTGAGTTATAAAATTTGTATAATGTTTTGTTAGGATGTAGCGTCTAGACAAAATCGGCGCACAGTATAGACAGGAAATAAATATATTATTTCTTTTGCATCTCCTCTGAATGGGAAAACCCATATCAATTGGTCTATTGAGACGCGCAAAGATAAAGGTAAATCAGCAGGTAAAATTAGCATATTTGTCTGTCCCTTTTGAGGTTTGAAGTGTAGTAATAGAATAAGAAAAGTGTACATATAGATGTAAGATGGAAATAATAAAGTAGTCTGTTTTTAGTTAGGAAACAACTCGTGTTTCTTTTTGACGAGAAGAAAGAAATCCCTTCGTTTGGAAGGAGCTCGTTTTCCACAAGGGAAAACGAGAGTTAAAAAAAAATTTAAAAAAAAATCCCTACTTCGTGTAGGAAGAAATTTTCAGTAGTTGGAAAATTTAAAACATTCATAAAATGAGCGAATATTCAATGACATTTATAATGTCACTATCAATCAGGTTGATCGAGCAGCCAACTCAGGCACTGTTTGAATTGAAATCTATGTGGAAAAAAATGTGACATTCATGTGATATGCATATAGAATCTAGAGGTAACGATATATCTTATCGTTTTGATGCGCATTTCAAATAAACACAGCATGATTTTCACTAAATATCAACAGTTTTTAAGTTAAGTGTATATTTTCATGAATTCCATGTGTTCTACAAGTAGTGATAGTTCAAATGCTTTGCACATGATGCTAGCGTGCAAATTATTTTCAGTGTATTTTCGCTGTTATTTCAAAAGTTTATACTCTTAAATTCAATTGTTTCGAAATCAGAAAAAGTTTCAACTGTAAATTTTTACACTTGTTCTTCAAAGTTTATGATTTTTCGAAGCCTTTTAAAAGCAACGTTGGACGTTTTTGTAGGAACAATAATATTTTTTTGTGTGTAGAGATTTCCGGAATCGGATTTTTTTTTTGTTTTATGTCAAATGTTTTAGAAATGCATCAAACATCGAGATTTATCAAAAATTTCCCCGAATTATTTTTTTGCAACCGCAATGACAATGAAAATTCGCATAGAAAACCGTATGGATATCGTTTAAAGTTTCGCAACACAGAAAATGGCCAGAAAAGTTCAGTTGTTTACAAATTGATAAAACCTCGGAATATAGGTTAGGGACAGTTGGCAGAGCTGAACTGAAGACTGATTTCGCTCTCTCCATCTATTTCATGATTTTCTAGACTCGTTCATAACCAACTTGCCCTCTATCTCATACCGAACTCACCAAACGAGAGATACTTCTATCTAGAAACAATCTTTCAAAAATATTTATCGTAGAGCATGTAGTTTTAATTGTAGGTAATACTTGTAGGTTTTACATGTATAGGTAATAATGATCATAAAGGGTGTTGTGATCAAAAATTAGTCAAACATAAATGAAGACAAATGAAGACAAACACGAGGAAAGATCATAAGTGCAAATGACAGTTTCTCTTTGTTTACTTTCTCTTTCGAGTATTACGGTCCAATCAGTAATCTTTCCATCTAACACTTCACATAGGATAATAGCAAAAACCATCAACTTTCGATATGCACTGTAGAATTTGTTGGAAATTACTGGAATTTGCCGTAATAATTGAAAGAGAAAGTAAACCAAGAGAAACTGTAATTTGCACTTGGGACCTTTTCTAATGTTCATCGAGAAATACGAGAAAAGGTCCTAAGTTCAAATGAGAGTTTCTCTTTGTTCACTTTCTCTTTCGAGTATTACGGTCTTGATTACGGCTCAATCAGCAGTCCTTCCATATAACACTTCACATAGGGAAAATAGCAAAAACCATCAACTTTCGATAGAAACTGTAGAATTTGTTGGAAATTACTGGAATTTACCGTAATAATTGAAAGATAAAGTAAACCAAAAGAAACTGTCATTTGCACTTGGGACCTTTTCTAATGTTCATCGAGAAATGCGTCGGTCAAATTTTTAAAATACAGTTCATAAACCATAGGAGAAATATGTTCATCCAAGCTCCCTGTTTATCGAACACGAATTGCAGGGTCCTTCCTACAAACGTAAGATTGCCTCGAACTGCATAAACTTGACAACGGTTATTCGCGTCTTCCTGAGAATCCGCTCGATTAGGACCCTTTATACATTCATTGGACTCTGAGCTCTGACAGAAAGAGAGTTCATGGCCATTCTTTTTTCGTAATGGCAAGATGCCACATTCAACCAAACCGGGACGGAACATTTTTTTGGTTGATGATCCTAGTCGAGATAGACATAGAAACAAATGACCTCCCAAGCAACCAGAAGTTCCACAATTACTTAAAAAGTCAACTTTCTTGCTGCTTAAAAGTACACGCGGAACTTTTGAGAACTTGAAAGTACAGATCAAGTTCCGCGTGAACTTTCTAGCTGCTTAAGAAAACACGTGGCAATTTTTGAAAGTACAGAACAAGTTCCGCGTGAACTTTTTCGCTGCATAGAAGCTGAACAATGTATTCTAAAAGCAGCTTAGAAGTTCGTTCCGCTGCGTCGCGCGAACTTTCAAGTGTGGATAATTACTTAAAAATGGGCTGCTTAGAATGCTATTGATTAACTTTGAGAGCTGCTTAAGCCAAATCAGTCCCTTTTATCCGAACTTTTGGTTAGTTGGGCTCCTAAACGAATATTTCTTCGCACACTTCGAGAGCTAAATGTGTTCTAAAATTGCTGTCACCTTTCCTTTTCCAGTTGTCATACAAAATTCTTGTTCAAGAGGCAATTTCAAGTCTGTCTTGTTGAAGCTCATTCTTAGTTCAGCATGCTTCTTTCCAAACTAGAGCTAACCGATTCAAATTTTCAGCAAATCTCTGGTTAACATTTACGAAATTGCTACACTAAAGAAACGCAAAACTCTGCAGCTGCCCGTCGACTGTCCAAACACCCAAATCGGCAACATTTGCTTTACGTTCGACTCGCGTGGAATTGCGGTCCTGTCCGTCGAACCGGACGCATTCCTCTCGATCTTCTCATTCGACAAAAACGAGTCGCTCATCATTGGACGAGCGTCGAACTCCAGTCAGCGAGGACAGGCCAACTATTTATCATGCAATCCAAGCGATGCGACGATCGTCGCCGTCGGTGGATTCTACATGTTGAAGATCATGAACAAAACGGACAAAGGTTTCGGTCAAATAGGCAGTGTCAAGGGGGATAACTTACTGGTCACATCGATTGCTTGGCTAACATCGGATTCGCTGGCCGCAGGAACGGCCGAAACTGAATTAATCATAGTCGAATCAGGAGAACTAAAATTGAAATTAAGAGCAGACGATGTGGAAAAGATCGACTTGTCAGCAGACGTGGAAGGCGATCCGACTTCTCCGCTGGATAATGCGACCGGAACGAAAAACGATAACCACGATGTTTTATGTCTAACGCAGTTCGAACAAGGTTTTCTTTACTCAATACACAACTCGGTTCACGTGTTTGAGAAATCCTCAAACTATGCGTTTATGAAAAAGTCGATCATACGAATACCGATAACACTGTACGACGAAGAATTGTACAAGATCATGAATGTAGCAGTTAACGCTGAACAGGATACAATCGTCGTTGCCACAAAACATTCTCAGATCTACATCGGAATGCTTTTTGTGCCGGAAACACTGGATGTTAGTGAGCTGGTATTTCGTCATTTGGGTGAACCTTTGCATGTTAGCGGAATCGTCGGATTGTCGGTGTGTTCCTGGAAGCCCATCATCATGACAGCATGTGAGTTAGATCCATCCAAATGCCTAAGCTAATAATTATAGTCTCATTTCTCAAATCTAGCAAACGATCTCACTATTCGATTATGGAACTATCAGTCCATGAAAATCGAGTTGGTTAAAAAATACCAAATAGAAATAGGAGTAATTGCGCTTCATCCTTCGGGACTCTTCGCTGCTGTAGGTTTCATCGACCTTCTGCGGTTTATGCAAATCCAACTGGATGATTTGAAGGTCACCAAAACATTTAATTTCCCGAGTTGCAGCCAGTTAAAATTCTCTAACCAAGGTCACTTGTTGGCAGCTGCACACGGAAAGACCATTAGTTTGATCTGCATCTTTACATTCGACGTAATTCAAACGCTCAAAGGTCACAACGGGAAGATACTTAGTTTGTCTTGGTCCATGAACGATGCGATTCTGGCTTCCGGAGGAAGCGACGGAGCCATCTATAAGTGGAACGTGGCTACCGGAGATCGCATTGAAGAAATTGTTCAAAAAGGAATCCATTACAGGTCCCTAGCCTTGACGGGTGACGCAAACTCCGTCTACGCGATTACAAACACCGGTCTAATTCGAGAAATGTTTAAATCTGATATCGTAGGTTTTGAGCTAGTTGCTTTGTTTGAAACCATAATTTACTATACTCATATTTACAGTATCGCGAGTTCAAAATCCCCGAGCTAACTCCGCTGACGGACATTGCAATGTCGCGATCAGATGCCATCATGTTCGTAGGAACCGAGAAAGGTCATCTATACTACGTGGATAGCAGTAATGGAAACTGTAACAACTTTCGATTTTTCAATACGACGATCACAAAAATCTGCATAACGTACAATGACAGTACATTGGTAACTGCCGCTTCAGATGGTACCTTAATTATTTGGACAATCCTGAACATCGAGGGCAAAACAGCTGCGCATGCACGTGAATTAGGACTTTGCACAGATATTCTCATTTCTAGACAAGATCTGGTCGATAAGAACGATGCGATAACAAAACTGGAAATGAGAATTCAGCAGCAGATCATGGAGTTCCAGTACAAGATGCAACAAGGAGACGCGTTTCATTCGGAACAGATGCGTGACATACACCGCGACTATTGTACAGCAATTGAGGAGTTGAAGGTAGGAAATGAATAATTATAGTACCTCAATCTAGTACAATGACATTGTGCCTACAGAAAAAGAACGAAGAAATGGAATATGCTCATCTTGAGGAATGTAATCTGATGACCGCTAGTATCGCACAGGCCAAGGAAGATCATCAGAAGGAAATGATGGAATTCGAAGCTCAATTCCACGAAAAGATCATTATGGAATACGACAAATTGTCCAACCTGAAGCAGCATATGGACCAGATGCGAGAAGACTACGAGGTTAAGCTACGTCGATCAGCTGGTTGTTTACAGGACACAATCGGTATGAATATCATGGATGTAGCTCATAGGGACAAACAGATGAATGTTTTTATTTTTAGAATCTTTGGAAGCGGAGCAGAAAAAGAAACTAAACGAGAAGCAAGAAATAGTGAACAGTCTGCTGAAGGAGTTAGATCGTAAAAAACGGGAATTCGAAGAGTACTGTAAGCAAGTCGATGTTGATAACGATCGTAAAAAAGTTGAGTTACAGTTGGAATACGAGAAAAAATTAGAAGAGGAAGAGGAAAGCTGTATGAAATGGAGAGGCGAAGCTGGAGTACTTAAGAAAAAGTTTTCCACGTTAAGTCGTGAAGCAGAAAACCATCGTAAAGAAATTGAAACGTTACAGTACCAGCATGGACGATTCCAGCAAGCAATTAAACAACACCAAAAGGATATCGAGGAATTAAAACGAGAAGTAATAGATCGAGAAGCAGTGATTAGAGACAGAGAGAGAAAATTGCATGAATTGAGCAAGAAGAACGGTGAACTGGAAAAGTACAAACAAGTTCAAACGCATAAGATTAATGAGCTCAAGAGTCAGATCGAACCCAAAGACAGAGAGATAAAAGATAAGAAAGAAGTTATCGGTGAGATGGAGAAAAAACTAGAGGAACTGCAGCAAGGAAACAAGCGACTTGCCCTGCAACTACAAGAGCTTCGCGATAAGTACTATGGAGCCGATCTAGAGTTGAGAAAAGAAAGACATCTATCCCGCAGTGCAAAGAACCAGTTTCAGCAAGTATGTCGGGAAATCTACAACGTCTCCGGACTGATACAGAAACCAGACGAATTGAAAAGAGGTATTACGGACATGTGCCACCGCTACTCGGATGACAAGGAACTGCAGAAATCACTCGCTCTAGACGAAGATGTCCAAAATGAGTTCCTTCGGCAGAGGGAACATCTGGAGAAGATAATGAAAAGTGCCAAATCGAAGTGCAATAGCAAGAAAGACACTGGCGAAGGTATGAGACTGATGAAGGAAAACATGGAGCTCCTAGCCGAGTTGAACAAATTACGGGAACTGTTGAACGAGAAGCAGCGCGCGTGTACCAGAATGGAGGCTCTTTTGGGACTATCCAGTAAAACAGTTTCCCCAAGAGAAGCAAAACTGAAATTGGAAAAAGCTGTTGCCGTATGTGCAATCAAATAGTGAATATTTATAATATGTTACGACTCTCATTATTTTAGGATAAAGATGAATTGGAAAATCATCACCAAGAACAGATTGCGAAACTACAGGACCTTATTAAATCATTATCTAATGAGAACCAAAACTTACGATCAGAAATTGTCACATTGAACAAAAGAAATAACGCAAGGAAAACCGATTGAGTGCTGACCAACTAGTTAATTTTAGCTTAGTTAAAAACAAAAATAAACTTTAAAATTTCAAAATAATAAATGAATGCAGTAAGTGTTTTTCTCAAAATTTCTATGAATAAGTAATCGAGAAAAAGTTAAACATATATTTTTTTCTTATTTCATATTTGTTTTTGTATGTAAAAAATGCACAAAAAAGCTGTGTATAGTATCGTATAGCAAATAACGTGCAAAAAAAAACTTGCAAGACAAAAAAAAAATAAAGCAGACTTTTACTCTAATAAAAAAACAATTGTCATCATTCATTCGATTTCAATGGAGGGCCGTGGCGGACGTCATCCGAGCGGCGGAAAGAAACTTTTGATTGGTAGGTGATTCCGAACAAATGTTCACTTTCGACCAGCACCGATCCTCGCTAGACTTCCGAATAGCATCTAGTACCGCTTGAACGTATAGGCCGTCTTCGAAGGTGGCCGCAGACTGAACCGGTTCCTTGATCCATCCGGTGGATTCTTTCGTAGGATGAAAAGCATCTCTTAGAGCACCAACCATTTTGCAAAGACCTTTCACATACGGTCTTGGCAGTGTTGTTTCCGACGTTGAAAATTGCAAATCCTGCACATCCAAGTATAGCATTTCTTCCTTGATTGTTCCGGTATCGTCAGTAACTCTATGAGCAACCAGATCACCTCCTCTGACAGTGAGATGGCCATCACCACCGTAAACCGCTACCTCCTGATGGAAGGCATTATTTGAAATGTGGCAATTTATGTTGACAGTTACCAGTGTACCACTTTCCAATTCCATCTGAAAAGTGCAGAAGTCGGGCGCGGTTATCTGCCGGATTCCGTTAATCTGACCCATATTTTTAACGTAAGTACGAACGGTACCATGCACCTTCACAGCTTTGCGTTCTGTGAGAAACTTAACTAAATCGATAACGTGGCTTCCGACAAGATTTAAAACGCCTCCACCCATTGTTTCGTCACACAACCAATCAAACTTGTTGTGAAACAAAGAACTCATCCTAATCTGAAAAAAAACAAAAGTATTTGAATGGTAAATAGGCAGAATAGATTCCGTTACTACCTTAACATCGACCAACGACAACTGATCTGGAGGACCTAGATAGCCCTCCTGAATAGCTTTCTTCATGTGCCCAATGGCTGGCAAGAACCGTAACGAGTGGTTTACAATCGAAATCAACGATGGATAATACTGACAAGCGCGGACCATCTTCAAAGCGTCCGCTTGAAACAAACTCATCGGCTTATCACAGACTACGTGTTTTCCGATCCCGAGTGCTTTAACCGAGATCTGAGGGTGTAGGTAAGGCGGACATGTGATGAATACCATGTCGACGTCTTTACGCAGCAGGACATCATCCATTTTGCTAGTATAGAAGGGAATTTGTAATTCAAGGGCTGTTTCTTCGGCTTCCTTCAATGTACGACCCCAGATGGCTGCGATATTGAAACCCTTGTCGCGAAGAATCGGGACCAGAACTTTGGTAATTTCACCGGTTCCGAACATTCCGATGCCCGGTAGCATGATGTGATAGAATTCACTGTATCCGAAATTTACAAAATTAAAAATCAGTTTATTATTTAAACGAAAAGCTAACGGGAATGCAGTGATCGAAAGTTTCGATTTTGAAAAGGAATAATTCACATTTTACTGTCACAACAAACACCTCACTAGCAGCCCTTACACGAGAATTATTAATGTCATTTTTAATGATCACTAAGAGCAAATTCAGCAGCTGCAAGATTCATATGGGTGGTCTATAATGTAAATGAAACTGAAACAAACGTATCCCCAGCAATGCGTTTTAGTTTTATTTATTCGACCAGTTCTACTGTCAAATTTAAAACTGGTATACATTGCCGTTCTATTTTTTTCTATATATATTTGAAACACAGATAAAACGCTGCTGGGGCTGCCAGTTTATTTTGTTATAATTTCTAGATTTAAATTTTAAAACTGACATAAATTATGCATCTAGAACTAGAACACTCCTGAATATGCCCTAAGTAATGATGTATTTCAAATTTGATAGAAATCTCGTCATTACTGCACCATTACACGTTCATAAAAGTGACATTATTTTTTAGTAATGACACTTTTAATGATAGTGTAAGGGCCGCTACTGAGAATAAAATCAATTTATCAACTAATGAGTGGCGGGATTCCGAAAGGTGTTTGCTAAAGGGTCAACTGGAGATTGAAGCGGGATAATTCAGGGGCCAGGAACAACTTATGTTACGTAGTATCAAAGATATCATATTAACAAGATATCCAGCTCTCACATTTCCCGAACAAATCTTTGGCAACACCCTTTTTTGCGAGCATGGCGCCCTCAGGCGAGTCCGCATCGAATCACGTACATAGAAGTAAGGGGAGAGAAATGTCAAATTCGTACGCGCCAAAATAGCAGCACTGCGCACCCATACAATTGACATGACATGTTGAATGAGACGCCGTGCGATGGCGTTGCTGAACTGAAGATTGCGATCGCTCCAAGCTGACAGGGTCTGGTAGTATGCAGAGAAGCTAAAATTTATCACAGTGTTTGCCTCGGTGTTTGCCTTTAGGCAAAGATATCATATTAACAAGATAGCCAGCTCTCACATTTCTCGAACAAATCATTGGCAACATCCTTTTTTTGCGAGCATGGCGCCCTCAGGTGAGTCCGCATCGAATCTCCTACGTAGAAGTATAGGAAAGAAATGTCAAATTCGTGCGCGCCAAAATAGCAACCCTGCGCATCCATACAATTGACATGATATGTTGAATGTGATGCCGTGCGATGGCGTTGCTGAACTGAAAATTGAGTTCGCTCCAAGCTGACAGGGTCTGCTTTAGGGGTACTTCATTTTATATATAATAGAAGATGTGGGTAGCCGAGACACAGACTAACAGACAGGACACTCATATTAGATTCTTCAATCATTGTAACGGTCATTTCGAATATTCCTTTATTTGGGACAGTACTCACATGTGTCATGGTGGCGCCACGTTACCCTATCAAAAACATCCTGTCTGTCATCTAGACTGTGTTTATTTTTTTCATTTACCAACAGAGTTGCCATTCATACAGAATTACCTGTAATGTATTGATTTGTATACGTCCATGCGAATTTCATGCAGGATACAGATTCAATACATATTGCCAAAACTATATACATAATTGTGCCTACTTCTCATCCCCCAACGCAATACAAAATCGAACCCGTTTTGTTACAATATTTACTTGCTTCTGGTCTGCTGCCACTTAATTTCGGGTGAAAACTACCAACACAATAAAAAATAGTCTAGATGAACAACGTTGAGTCAAATAAATGGTTACCTTCCAATATCGTGAAAAAGTTAAATATATTATCAACGTAATCCAATAATTTATTGTGACGATTCATTTTCAAATATTTTGATGAAATCAGGCATCCCTGCAAGCAGCTGATCGGTGTTGACAAACGAGGGGAAACCAACTAGTAAAAAAACTATTACATAACCCAAGGGGTGTACAGATAGTAAATAGTTCGCGCAGTACAATATAGGTGGAGCTAGTGCATCACGAAAAATTATTTTTATAAGAAATTACTCATACTGTCATGTCTGTTAGTCTGTGGCTGAGATTCAATTATTGGAGCCTTACTGGTTGAAGATATCCAACTAGCGACATAAAATGCTGGTTCTGCAAAAATTAAAGCATAAAGTCAAAAATTCCACAAACATTCATTTTGTGGAATTTGTCCTTCTGTTTAAGGTGCAACACACTAAGAATCGATTCCTTAGTTCGGTAATTTTTTGTCGGAAACTTTCGATAACCTGTAGAAATAACCGATATTTGTATACATAAGTTTTGTTTTACAAAAATTAAGCAAATTTTAAGTCTTAAAAAGTCACCGAGTACGTTAAAAATCTTACTGTCCGTACACTCAGAAAAATATTATGGTAACAGTTACTATATAGAGGGCCAACCTGACCATGCGAGTATAGTGGTTTTCAGCCGACTATTAAATCAGATGATTTCAACAATAATCAAGTTCATGTTTACTATAAATGGTATCGGCTCTAGAATAGTAATATTGAATATTGAGTTTATTGTATGAATAACTAATACGATTGAGATGGTTAGGCTAACCATGACCGAATCTTTATTTACATTGTAGTTTTCGCTATAACCAGAGCCATGGTATTTTTGACATTTCACTTCTAGTTATTTCGAAACTAAAGGCAGTGGTTGATTCAACAATGCTGAAGATCAGCAAAACATGAGCTAATGTTAAAAAGTTTTATGAATTTGAATTCTAGAACAAGAACAACAAAATAGTTTCATTGAATTCTATTTTATTTTTGCATCAAATCAAATGATGATGTGCCTGGTGAAATATTGATTATCAACGTATACACGGCGCAGCATTGCTTGGTTGCAACTGTTGATCCCAGGCTCTGTTTGGTGAAGTTTTTCCTGAAGCAGGAATGGGCAGCATGGAAGAAATTAATAGCCAAATCCAGATGCAAACCTCAATACCCACCTGCCATATATTGTTATTTTTTCCGTCGGATTCGAGCGATTTGAATCCGGGAATCGGATGATGTTCGTCGTTTTCATCAATCGCTTGATGTTGTTTCTACAGCGACCGATAACGAATATTAAAAATTATACAGGACGTCGATTTCACTAGAAAACAGCCGTTACCGGCAAAATTGTTGAAAAATTTAATTTCAACGACGGAAACTAGTGAGGCTACAAAATTTACTCACCTGCAAGACCTTCCAAATTGCACAATATAAGTCACAATATACATTTTTTTCAAATCAATCACTGATGTGTTACGAAATTCTCTGCTGTATTGTAACTTTATGTAACAATAACAAAGTACACCCGTTTATTGACAATTTGTATAGTCAGCACAAATGAAAAACATAGTCGGTTAAAAAACACTATACGATAATGTGCTTACTACATAAATTCTGTTGATATGGACTACATGAATAGTGTTTTCAAACTTCATAATTTCTTTTAAACCATGTATCTATTTATGGTAACATTATTACACTGTGGACATATTTACATGGTAGCAATAACTATTTAGCTCCTCATATATATCATGGCTTGAGAGCAATTTCACCTTACTAGAATTGTGATTTTAACTATTTGTTCTTATATTTGAGATGACTACCATTGTCAGGATGACCATGCCAGAAAAGTCATAAATACAAATAGTTTAGTCAAGTCGTAGTCTTTGTTGTCTAGTAATTTATACACTACAGATGGTGAATAGTCATATATCATGATTGTTGCTACTATTTAAGCGTATAGTTGAAATGACAATGGAAAACAGGATACGGTTACTATGGTATTTTGCTCAGTGTACGGTAAAATTATTTTCAAACAAGCGAACTTCCGTCAAACCGTTTGTTTGAAGCAAGTTTCGAACCTGTTTTCTACATTGTTGAACTGAAAATCGAGTTAGTTTCGAACCTGATTTTTATATCAGGATTGCTCAGATCCCCGTTGCTAAGTGCGGAACCAACAGAGTTTCGTTTGTTTGATGAAACTATCCTGGGTCAGTTTCAGTTTTCTCGAGCGAAAACGACATAACCAAACGAAAAAAATTTAGTTCAAGTTCAAGATGTAGTTGAACCAATCATGTACTTACTGAATGATAGATCGGATTGCAAATAAAACATTTAATATGTTTAATTAAATTCGTTTATTTTATATTCCATGATGTTTAAATTGTGATAAATCGATTACGAGACTAGAAACTCAAAATTCCAAGGGCTAAAGTGTGTAAGTCTCCTAGGAGCGCCGGTAAAGACAATTCCGACTAACAACGCTTTACATATTCTCGATTCTTGCATTAAAATTATTAGAGCCTTCTGGGCAGCGCTGCCAACTATACCGATTTCTCGGTATTTATACCGATTTTTGGACTCGATACAGGAATACAGATATCCTCTCTCAAAATACCTATATTTCAATTTTCATACAGATAAATACCGATTTTCAGTTTTTGTGTTGGATTCCATGGGGGTAAACCAGGTCGACCTTTTTTTTTTTTTGGTCGCAAAATCAGTTTCCGCACTACATCGATGTTTGAGTTTTTGAGAAAGATATTGTACAGATAGATTTTTCCGCCAAATACAGATTCTTGGAAAAAACAGTTGACAGCACTGCTTCTGGGTGGCTAAAATTGCATACAAAAAAGAAACAATGCATTATAAGCTAAGTTGAATGTTCTAATATTTCGGGAATACTCACTCTACTAATGCATTACTAGATTTTTATCAAATCAGAATAGATAACGATTGATCCGTCACACTGTTGCATCGCACTTCCTGCAGGCACAACTTATTTACACTGTGTTTACCGTTGGAATGTTCTGCTTTTCGTATCATCTGGCTATCCATTCGCTTTCAAACCAATCTGTTCTCGTCTTTTTATCATAATAAACAGTAACTATGGTGAATCGAATTTAAACCCTCCAGCGTTGCCATTTGCATGGAAAACTCGATAAAGTACATTGTCACTATAACAGTGTATCTCGAAAATGTACCACATATTGAAAAATGTGTCCTTGAAAATTTGTCGAAGCATTCCGTATTATAATTTGTATTTGGTAGCACTGACCATGCAATAGTCCTATGCTCTTACGAGTCGGCTGTGAAGTCTGTTGAAACAGAAGTTTAAGCTCCACATCAGAATGTAGTTCTTTAACATTTTTTTTTACTTCTTAATATTTCGGTTTTATGTATCTGAGACGCATGAGACGTTTCTACCAGTTATTTTGACAGCAGCCGGAATCTAATCAGATTTCTGCGGGCAGCCGGAATTTCTACTAAGCGGGATGCATCCCTTTCAAGATTGTTGTGACGGATTGACAGGTATCATAAACGTCAAACTTTTAATGTTAATACTGCAAAACACAATTTTTTGCAAGTGTATGTGAAGCATCAGCTCTATTTGAGGGGGTCGGAAGAAATTAAATAAGTTGATGATTAATTTGTTAAATTTTTCATGAGTTGTCTTGGGGAATCTTTCGCATCAGGTGTGGAAAATACTGGGATTGGATTTTAAATTTCCAAAAATAAATTTAAATAAGCAGGTCAAAGCTTTGTTAATACTAATTGCAATTCTGGACCTAGCATAAAAAAAATACAATTTTTGCTTTATATACCCCTCGCGACAAGTAAACACACTACCTCTTCTTAGTATTCGTTATGCATTTATCGTTCGTCGTTTTTTTTGGCAAGCACGAGATCACGCGAAGCTTACGCGAGTGCGAGCGAGACACGGCGTAAAGGAAAAAATGAGCTAAAGTAGTAGCGATAAGACACGGACGGACGAATTTTTGACTCCTGAACGAGTGGCAGTGAAAAAAATAAAAGATCCGTTCTCGGGACACGTCCGAAGTGGACAATTTTTGCATCATATCATTAGATATTCCGTCGGTTTTCGAAATAAGATATTGAGGACTCCTACGGAGTAGTGTGGAAGCTATAGAACAGGTATGAAAATTGCGTTAGTTTCTTGCAGACCGTCGCGTGTGTTTGGAGGACTTTTCTACATGACGTTTTTTTTTCTCTTGTGCTGTCTTGCATGATTTTGTCTCGCTTCAACAGCAGACTGCGGAGGACCTTTTCGGTAATTTTGAAAGGAAGTTCAGAGCGCCACGGAAGAATAGAAAATGAGCATTGCTATTCTACGGAAATAGGACCAACAATATCACGGACTGGAATAACGCGAAGGAAGTCAAAGTATTAGCAAGAAAATAAACATGGCCAGCCGGAAGCGATCGATTCGTGTGTTCAGTCTGCTGTTGGTATTTCTGCACCTGGAAGTTCAGGTTCGGTCACAGCCATCGATTCAGCAGCAACAGCAGAACGAGCAGATTAGTTTTGGCGCACAAGAAATGTTTTCTCCATCTTCACAAACGCTGATGGACGAAATGTTTCAAAGAGGGGACGGTGTCGTTAGAAGTGGCATCGCGGAAATGACAGCAGGGAAAAGCAGCCCAGAACTGGTAGGAAATTTGATTTTTCAACCTAGTTTGCTAGATTTTGTTGAACGTTCGATTGGTGACCCGCACAATCAAGTAGTGATCTTGATCAACAAACATAAAAGCCGGAGCGTATTTTTGGGCTCGATATCTGGCAGCACGCCAGATTTTTACAGTTCATACTTCAAGGATATGGTTATTCCACCCGAAGGCAACACAACGTTCAATGTGGTGTTTTTACCGCGTCAGCTGGGTGCCACAGCTGGATCTATTGAAATACATACATCGTTCGGGTTGTTGCAGTATCAGGTTAAAGGTGTAGGGATAGAATGCCCATACCGATTAAGGCCATTGGTTGGCCTGGTAGCTCCCTTAAATGCTACAATTACACCAGAAATCACCCTGTACAACCCACACGATACTCCTCTTCAGATCGTGGAAATCTACAGCAGTGGTGGAAACTTTCAGTTGGAATTACCCAGCGGAGCCCAAGAAGGTCCCCAGGCACTTTGGGAAATACCTCCTCACAGTACGAGAAGTGTAATTCGTGTAAGGTTCCATGGAAAAACAGCCGGCAACCATACAGCATATGTTCGAATAAAAATATCAGGCGGTAGCCATAATCCGACACTTGCCGATAAAATGCTTGTGGTTCCAATCGAAATTGAGATTTCAAAGGAAACGGGAATTTACTCGAAAGTACCTTTTCTCGATCTCGGTGTCGGTGGCATCAACGAAAATATTACTAAAATATCTTTGAATTTAACGAACTCCGGGGATCGTAAAATAGATATCGCAAGCTATGGTGTGCACTCTATGACAATGGAAATCATTAAAGCTGTAAAAGTATTCATTGATACTCAAAAGTTTCACCCAGTATTTGAAATAACTATCAACTGGACTAAACTGAACACAGACAGAGAAATCAAAGGTTCTCTGTATGTAGATTATACTCTGAAGGATTCTCCAAAAAATATGGGATATGCATGGGTTGAGTTTTCCGGCCAGGTTTTAAATGGCAAATTGAAGTACAACACAGACACGTTAAAGTTCCTCACTTTAAGTTCCGATGAGTCGGAACAAGATTCTCAACTCCTGGTTGCTCGGCCGCTGGTTATCTGGAATAAGTTCAACGTGCCATTCAGCATTTCCAACATCACTGTACCTGACAACTTTTCGAGGAATTTCCGCATCGAAGGTTTCCGACCAAAAATCGTCTTACCCGATCAAGAAGAAATGCTGTTCCGAATATCTCGTGTTCTGACGGACAACCTAAACCAATCCATTGTCTCCTACATTCGGCTGGTGACCAACGTCACCGAGTTCGAACTTCCCGTCTACAGCTACACCGGGAAGTTGAAGCGCATCCTACCATTCTCGACAACTGCTCCACGTCCTCCAGAAGAATACGAAAGGTTGGATTTGGACGAGCGTGAGCTCAACTTTGGAATTCTACCGATCTCAACGATTGGCGAAACGTTAATCGCCTTCTTCAACACGAACCCAGTGGAGATTCCGATTCGCCACTGGAAGGGGGCCATCACCTCCGAGGGCACCGGTGCGCCCACAATCACCGTTATTCTGCGCGGATGTGGTCCTCATGCAGGGGAAAATCTAATATTTTGTAACACGATACAACCGAAACATTGGATCGTGTTCCAGATCAGCGTCCAGTCCAGCACGACCGACAGTTATCAAGGTCGATTTAGCATAACCACAGACTACGAAGAGATTGTGACACCGATTGCTTTTACCACAGCCGTCGGCAAGCTGGAGCTGAACAGAGAACTGCTGCATTTTGATAACTGCTTTCCGGTGAGTATTTCTCATGTCTTCTTTAACTATTATCAACTCGTTCTCGTTATGGTTTTGCGGTCAACGTCAATGAAAGGGTTTTTTTGTTTTTGATGTTACTCCGTTTGCCACTGTTACGTTGGAATTCATTCGAATGGATTTCGTCCATATGATAATATATAATAAAAAAATATAGAATCTGTTATACGACGTTGATATTTATATTGTCGAACGTCAAAACCAAGGAAACATAATTCAACGGGGATTAATGTTTCGAAAAGACCGTTATAATAATTAAACAGACTGAAAAATATTTCAGACTTTCACTTAAGCGGTTTACGGAAACTGTATTCCGGCTATGTCAATATTTGTATGGCTCAAAAACGACTGTAGATTTATTCAACAACGCAACTAGTTTGTTTGGAATTCGAAATATATCTATAGCAGCTATACAACTATTGTGTAATAGTAGAGTATAGTAGAGGAGACCGCAGCTGGTTTGCCGAGTTATGCTTTCTAAATTTCTGTATTCGTTCTGGTTAGACTTTTTGGTAAACGGTTAGAGCTGTCATGTAGATAGTACAGAGTAGAGTTCATGTGTGATTTTGTTCAATCATGAAGAAAAATCAGAGAAAATATTACTAACAAACGCGGAACGAAAAGTCGACCAACAAACCCCTGGATTGGAGTCAGTTGACCGAGTTTGGTAAGATATGTGAAACACATCAAATGGGTGCCTAATACAGGGTCCGGCACTCGAAGTGTAACCAATTAAAAAGGCCATAAATTCAGTTTGGAAAATTACTTTTACTTAATTCAAAGTACAAAATGTGTAAAAATAATACAAAATTCAGAATCAATTCACTTTTGCTCGATATGACCACCTTTTGCCTTGACTATGGCCTTGAGACGGTCAAAAAACGAATCGCAATCTGCCGAATGTGACTTGCAGGTATTTAGGCCCACTCGCGGACAATAACTTTTTTCAGCGCCTCGAGACTGGTGTATCTTTTAGATCGGACTTTGCTCTCCAAAATGGCCCAAAGAGAATAATCCATTGGATTCGCATCTGGTGAATTGGAGAGGCATTGTGTGGACGTGATGAAGTTCGGAACGTTGTTTTTCAGCCATTCTTGGTTCACTCGAGCTTTGTGAGACGGTGCCGAGTCCTGCTGAAACGTACATCGTCTGCCACCGAAATGTTTGTCTGCCCACGGCTTTAAAGCAACCTCCAGAATACTTTCCCGATAATATGTCGCATTTACCTTGACGCCAGGCTCGATGAAAACGATTGGAGAGCGCCCATCTGCGGTTACAGCGGCCCAAACCATTATCTGTTGCGGGTGCTGCCTCCTGGTGGCCAATCGATGACTCAAATTCTCGTATGAACGGTCGGTCAAGTAAACCCTATCGTTTTGAGAGTTTACGAATTGCTTAATTGGAAAAATTTTCTCGTCAGAAAATACAATGTTCGGAAATTGACCGCTTTCGGCCAAACGAAGCAACTCCTTCGCTCTCTCAAGTCAAGATTTTTTTTTCGCGTTCACTTTTGGCAAAATGCTTTCTTGCGCTTGTAAACAATACAACTCCGAACTGTCATTTAGCAAATTTCTAGAGAGCTGATGCCCGTGCGTCAGCTGCGCGAGCGGTCTGAAGTTGGTTACACTTCGAGTGCCGGACCCTGTAAAAGGTCGAAATACGAAAGACGGAATAGCGAAAGGTCGAAATATATAAAGCCCACGATGTTCTTTCTTACATAATACATAAAGCCGAAATTTCGAAAAACCGAAGCACCAATAATTGAAACTAAAAAGCCGAATAATAAGTCAAAATTCTTCCATACTCTCGTATACAGAAGGCATATGAAAGTAGATATTCCCACAGAGCCGAAAGAATTTCTGAAATTTTTCGAATTACCATACGTTTTTTCAAGAGCTCTGATCAAATTACATTGGGCAATTATTAAAAATTTACCCCTAACGACCAAATTTGTTGAAAGTATCGCTCTATTTCTTATTTATTTGGGTATAATCATCAGACACAATATGGTCCTAATGGTAATTTCTAGTAATATACATAAAATTTCCAAGTATCCTACTGCGTCGAATTCTAATAAAACGCGATTGAATGATCTCTGCATGCCAATAATAGCATTGTTAGCACCGTAGTTAGTTCGTCGTAAAGAAAGTCGAAGAAATTCACTGTTGCAAAGAGCACGGGGGCGAACGTTGATGTTGATTTCGCGGAGCAAAGCAGGGCAGTCAATTCTATCGGTCAAAACATCTGCTATCAATAAAGCACGTGCAACATCTCGACGAACTTTGTTGTGTATCAAGACCGATTAGTAACCCGCGACTGTCGTAGTTTGGTAGTTGGTGAGGATTGTTCCACGGTTAGCGCCGTAGAGCGAAGCGAATGAATCTGCGAATGTATCGATTTGATTCTATGAGCTCCGTTTATGTAGTGAGGGTTCCGAACGACAGAACAATACTCCAGGGATAAACGAACAAGTGAGCAAAACAAAGATTTTAAACAGTACACGTCTGTAAAATGTTTAGCATCATTACAAATCCTAGGTTGCGAGAAGCTTTAGAAACGATATAGCTGATGTGTTGCTTGAATGTCAGTTGCTCATCGAGAAAGACACCAATGTCTTTAACACACGTCGTTCTGACTGTCGGGGATCCTTCCAGAAAGTAATCAAAATGGAATGGCTCTTTCTTCTTCGAGAACGTAATGGTCGAGCATTTGTCAGGATTCAATTCCATACGGTATACTTTACACCACTCGGCAAAGTTCAACAACTGTCGTTGTAGAAAACCTGCATCTATTGGGCTTCGAATGTAATAGTAGATCCTAACGTCATCGGCAAACGATAGACGAGGGCCCTCAAGAGTAAAGTTGGCTTCGTTGAAGTACAGTAAAAATATTAAAGGCCCGAGATGGCTACCCTGCGAAATTCCGGACGAAGCGATAAACTCATTGGAAACGGGATCCCCGATTTTCACTGCTAAATGACGATCTATAAGATATGACTGCAGTCATCGAAGGATGTTAGAGCCGAATCAAAGTCTTTCCAATTTAGCAATTGTTATATTGTGGTTTATTATATCAAAGGCAGAAGAGAGATCGGTGTAAATAGCATCTGTTTCTTGCAAGCAAACATACAAAAGCCGACGCGGTTCTTTCAATTGGAGGACCAGGTAAATTCCTATTGAAAAAATTAGTTTGGCCATCTGAGTTTCGGCTTTATGATGTTTCGGTCTGTTGTATTCCGGCTTTCTGTTATGTTCGGCTCTTGGTGACATTTTCACAAATCATGATTCAAATTAAAGCTCTCATTGCCTCAAAAGATGTGATGCAATTTTATCCAGATCCGGCCTCCGGTTCCAAAATAATAGGTCGATGAGTGTCGAAACATTCAAATCGTCATTCAAACGATGCAAAACCGGTACGCGTCGGCACGTGCCGGTACGGAAGAATAAAACATCACCGTTTGAAATCTATATTTTTCAGGTGAAAATTATGTAAATATTTTATTGAATTTTCCGAAATTGAAAAAAAAAATTGATACCGAAAGTCTTAGAAGTCGAAAAAAGTTCTCGTCCAAAATTTGAGCTAAAACGGACATGGGTAAGGGGTGCTGTCCAGCGGTTAAAGTTTGAAAATTTTCAATCTTAAAAAAGCACCAAGACAATTGGATAATTCGGTGAAATGGCTTCGGCGGAACCGCTTTCAGTGAAATACCTTTCGGTGAAATGACCCTGACCGGCTTTACCTGCAGCACCATTCGCTTCATTTTCTCCTCTTCCAATGCTGCTTTAGATCAGTCGACGTTTACAACCTTGACGCTTCTTCGAATCAATTCGTACACAGTTGGTGTTGGTGAAGGTCTGACGTCTTCAGGAAGGCCTGCATTTATTAATCAACAGACACAATTTGGTCCTAATGATAATTCCTAATAATGTTCAGAAAATTTGTACGTATTTTGCTTCGTGACACATTAAAATCATACCCAGATGAAACAAGGTTGAACGATCTCTGTAAACCAGTAATAGAACCGTTTGCGCCGTAGTTGGTACGTCATATAGGAAGTCGAAGAAAAGCACTGTTGCGGAGAGCTCTGTGTCGCACATTATTATTAACTTCGTTGAGCAAAACGGGACAGTCGATCCTACCGTTGAATAAATCTGTTATTATCAAAGCGCGTGATAATTCCCGTCGCACTTGTAATGTGTCGAGACCGATTAATAATCCGCGAATTTCATAACTAGGTAGTTGATAAATATCGGTCCACAGCAATCGGCGAAGAGCGAAACGAACAAATCTGCGCTGTATTGCCTCAATTCTATGAACACCGTTCAGGTAATGGCCGAGCGCTTCTCGGGATTTACAATCATACGGTTAACTTAACACCGATCTGCGAAGATTAACAATTGTCGCTGGAGAAAGCCTGCGTTTTCTAAGCTGCAGATGATGTGATAGATCTTAATATCATCAGCAAACGATAAGCGAAGACTTCCAAAGCAAAATTGACATCATTGAAGTACAGTGAAAATATTAACGGTCCGAGGTGACTTCCCTGTGGTATTCCGGATGATGCGAGGAACTCTCCGGAAGTATGATCGTCAATTTTAACTGCTAAATGACGATTCCTAAGATATCTGTCTGTCCAAGTCTGTCCAATTTAGTAACCGTGATGTCGCGGTTGATTATATCGAAAGCGGAGGAAAGATCGGTATAGATAACGACCGTTTGTAAACCGTTAGACATTGCATCAATCACATAAGACAAAAACGATAGTAAGTTTGTGGTTGTTGAGCGGTTAGGCATGAAACCGTGTTGAGTATCGACAATATATTGCTTGCAGTGATTGAAAATTGGTGTCAGTATAACCTTTTCGAACAACTTTGGTATAGCGCTGAGGGAAGTAATACCGCGGTAGTTGTTTATATCCTTTTTATCGCCTTCCTTGTGGACTGGGAACATAAAGGAAGCTTTCCATTCATTGGGAAAAACTTCTATAGCGAGAGACATTCAAATAACTGCCGGTATTCCGCCAGGACCTGGAGAAGTTGAGGCTTTCATTCTTACAATTGCCGTCCGTATTGAGTCTTCGTCATCTACAACCAGGCCTTCCGAATGCTCATGCGTGCACAAATGCGACAGCGAGAGCGCACCGAAAATGTGTGTGTCGCATATATATCCTATGTGCGTGAGCGCCGACTAAAAGAGCAAACCAAAAGCGTGTACGAGACGCGTAGGGAGCACATAGAAACGGGATGCGCTGCTTGAAATTTCAGAGCATCGCATTTTCTTCTGCGCGCGACTCGTGCGCTTTGGTCTCACGAGACAGCGCACGAGATTTTTTATGAGCGCAGCTTGTGTGCTATGTGAGCCACAGTAAAAGCTGCTGTTATTATTATTTGTTCGTGCCTAGAGCGGTTCGTGCGACTTGTGTCCTATCCTAAAGAAAGAGATGAAGAGGATGAAAATAACATACAAACCTCTCGTAGATCGCATGAAACGAGCGCGCCGCGCTATCTCATGCGACGATAGCGCTTGAGCCTCGCTCTTGGCAGAATGTGATGAGATTTTACAACGAAGCGTGCATCAGTTTCTGGTGCGGTACGTAAATGTGCCAAAGAGTTCTCTTGAGAGCGGCAAAAGTACGTCGCATGC
Source organism: Malaya genurostris (assembly GCF_030247185.1). Classification (NCBI taxonomy): domain Eukaryota; kingdom Metazoa; phylum Arthropoda; class Insecta; order Diptera; family Culicidae; genus Malaya; species Malaya genurostris. The sequence goes on from NC_080571.1 coordinate 274,139,620, forward strand.
GCGTGGTTGTCTTATGAGAATGAGAATTTATTTGTCTCAGCGCAAAATAAAGAGCGCGCGTGCATAAGGCCTGTCTACAACAGATTCAATTCCCTGACAAGACGCGTCTTTGAATTACTCTACTGGTGTCATTATCGACAGTCACCAGTGAACCCAACCACACGACCTCGTCGACCATTTCGATTCCATTGTCGCAAATCAGAACTCGTTGTGGGTGGCTGACTTTTCTTGAGCCTCACCTGGCGAACACTTGGTCCGTGGTAGCACGTTCGCCCATGACTGCTCAGTGCTCAATCGAAGTCAATGTGCGTGGGAAGTACTTGTTGTAGAGTAGTCGTTTTCAATCAATTATTTTAAATGTTACACCATACTTGACGAAAAATATTTGTAGTCATTGTGTCCTGAAGATGAAGGTATAACCTTCGAAACGTCGGCCGTTAACGAAAAATAAATGTTTTGACGAGAAACCAATTGACCAAAAAGCCATCTTTTTATTTGAAACAACATTAATTGGTCGCACCCGCATCAAATAAATAATAACTAACGGAAACTCTATAACAGGGGTTCCCAAACTATTTTGGGTCATGCCTTTACTAAAATTAACTTAGGCCTCAGACCCCCATCAACAAATTCCTTTAAAAATACAATTTTTTGCTTTTTTAATATTGATGTAAAATACCTACCAATTTCTGCGAATGGTCAAATAAACACAACTTTTTAGCATGAATATTTCAAATAATAACTTATATCACACAATAGGGGGTCGATTTCTAGACCTCGTCGACCCCTTCAGAGTCAGTTTTCGTTTACGCCGAACCCCGCAAAAAGGATATCGACCCCAAGGGCTCTATATCGACCACTTTGGGAACCCCTGCTCTATAACATTGTTTTGTGCTATATGCTCTTAACGGTTTCATGTTTTCAGAAAAATTGTATTTCTATTGCATGTTGAAATCACATACTAACGCAACACATTTGCTTCATTGCAGGGAAAACTATGCTCGCTGAATCTGACAGCGCACTCAACGTTTCTGTCCAAGATTCACGTCGAGGGCATCAAAACCGATGTGGACGGCATTGAGTTCACGGTGGAGAGCCGCCATCCGGTGATTCACCCGAACACGGTGACCAACATCGGCCAGTTGATATTCGATCCGAAGGTGATCTGCAAACAGGACTGCTACAGCAGCTTCGATCTGCTCTCGAAACCGTTCGGAGTGAAATGGATGGCCACCCTGGACAATTACGAACAGTACCGGAAGCTGGATAGCGAAAAACTGTTGCAACAGCTGAGGCTCTACTCGGAGATGAAACGGTCCTGGAAGAGCATTCGGTTTCAGCTCACGACAGACCCGATTCGAAAGTTCGAATTCAATGCCAGCGTCGATTTGGTGTGGCCGAAATTGTTAACGGAAAATATACATTTTCCGACGCTGCAAATAGAGCAGGAAGCAGTGAAGTTGATTACGATCAACAATCCATCGGATCAGATTTTGTTTGTGCATCTGGTGCTGCACGACGTAAGCGTTCACGGAAGCGATGTGAGTGTTCTTCCACCGGAGATTTTATCCGGCTGTGAGAATTGCAGTCTAAGCGACGAAGGCGTATTTTCGTTCTTTCTGTTCGATTATGACGATATTTACGTGAACTATGTGAAGCCCAAATCGTTCCTGAAAATTGCAGTGAAATTTACGGCGAAAGCAGCGGGGACATATTCGACTATTTTTTACATGCGGAACAATCTAACATTAATCGATGCTGTCTGGATACAAGCAAAAGCCGTAGTGCCACAGTTTAAATTTGGCAATCGGAAGCCAGGTGCGACTACAGCACTACTATTCGAGATTACCGATAAACATCTGAAGATGTGCACCAAATTGCACGAACCCGCGGATACGGATGAAGCTGGGCTTTCGATTCAGACGATGCGTTCTTTCACTGCGAAGAACTACGGAGAGGTTCCAATAACGGTTTCGGGCATCCGCGTGGAAGACATCCTCTGCGAAGGCTATGGATTTAAAGTGTTGGACTGTTCGCCCTTTGAGTTGCAACCAAATGCAAGCAAGAAAATTGAAATTGCCTTCTCTCCTGATTTTACTCTGGCAAGGGTGACACGAACACTGAATTTCGATACTAATATAAATTTTCCTGTAAACTTTACCCTGTTGGGAACCGTTCCAGCGCATGGGTTAGAATCTTGTAGTTTAAGTTTAAAGAGACCGTGGTTCGAAGGAATGCTCAGAATTGTTCTGATTTGCGTTTTGTCACTAACTTTTGCAGGCACCTTAACGGCTGCCTTCTTAGATGCTAACAAGGTGATCAAAGATCACGTACTCAATTTATCCAGAGATCGAGGACCTATCCAACCTCCGTTGGATTTACGGCAAATAGCACTGCAAAGTTCAACCTTACTGGATGATAGCACGGAAAAAGTTTCCGTCAGTCAAAATAGCCAAGCTAAAAACAGTCAGAATAACAGCTCTAAGAAGAAGCCACCGGCAAAACAGTCGAACTCGAAAATGTCCAACGGAACTTCCCACAATTTCAACAAGACTTGGAACGATTTTACTTCCAAGCTCGGAAAAGGTTTCAATACGAAGCTACACGACGCAAGCGCGAGCAAACCTTCACCCGAATCGGACAAACAGTTTCAGAAAAGTCGACGCTCAATTACTCCTCCTAAGGAGGAAACCCAGCTTCTAACGTCAGTCTCAAACAGTCCAGTTAGCACCAAAGAACGAAACAGGCCTTCAGTGGAAGAAGATTCCAGCTCGACCACGACCGAAAGTTCGGAGACGTCTTCAACTATTTCCTCGGCGTCCACATCATCAATGGCAGCTACGGGTTCCTACAAATCGTCGACGGCAGTCGAAATAAAAACTACGAAACCTCAAGCTACCAGTAATCATCAGCATAACGCGCAAACTAAAACTTCTGTCAGCGATGTAAAACATGAATCAAATTCAACAAGCTCAAGCCAGCAGCATCCTACAACTGCTGTTCATCATCAGCAGCAGCAGCAGCAGCCGAAAGCATTGAGTCCACAGCAACCATCATCCCAGCAAACGGTGGCGGCAAACAAAACGAACGTGAAGAAGGCGAAAAGTCTTCCGGTCAACTACGTATCGGGATTAGCGCTTTCTCTTGGTACTTCGATTACCAGTACAAATAATTTTCAATCACCACCAAAACATGCCCAAAGTGCGAAAGAATCCGGCAACAATGGCGGCGGCGGAGGAGGAGGAGGAGGCGGAGGATTGCGCAACAGTAGTAAGAACCATGGAAACGATCGGATGCCGGCAAAACATACTAACAAGAGTGCTGAAAAGAGGGAACACTCTGGTAAAGAAAATGGAAGTGCTTACGGTGATCACGGGGGAAAGGTGAGTGCTATCGTCAAAATGTTTTTCTTTCTCTCACTTTATATTTCGTCTTCAACTCGTCAGTGCATAACAGTTTATGTTGAACTGTTATGCCACTCAACAGTTCAACATAAATTGACAAACTTTCCGGAAATAGTTCATTTATCTTCTCTTTTCAGAACGACTCTTCGCAATCGAAAAAATTCGGTAAAACTCCCGGCCGGGAACGCAAATCCAACAACCAAGGGAAGAAGGGTTCCAAATCGCAACACAAGGCACAGTCGCTTCACTTTTCGTCGTCCAATTCCAACAAATCGACAAATGCCGGTGGTAATGCAGGCTCGCCCGGTTTTTTCTTCGCGACCAACAACAATCCGGCGAATCAAATTCCTGCACCACCTAATGTTTGGGGAGAAAATAGGGCACGCTTCAGCGACGTTCTTGCACAGGCTACGCTGGATAAATCGGGTACTGGAAACAATTCGAAAAACGCTAAGTTGATGAATTTTGGTTTAAATTACGGTGCAGGACCGTCGTCCTCGACGGCGACAGCTGGCTCTAATCAACAGCATTCGGAGGCTCCCAAAATGGGAGTTGGTTTGTTCGGTAAAACCAAGGACGATAATTTCATTGGACTAGAGAAAGAGCTTAACGTTGGCGTCGGTTCTTGTCTAGCACCGATTGGCACATCCAAGAAATCACCATCTGCAACGCCAAAAAGTTGGGAACCATTCGGAAATGTTGTCAACAGACCTACAACAATGGCACCTGGGCCCGACATCGTAAATTCTGATAGTTACTTCTCACAATCGTTCGTTGACTACAACCATGGAAGCAACGATCAATTCCATGGCAGCAATGCCGTTAGTTGCAACAGCAACAGCAACAATAACAGATGTCAAAAAGCAGATTTGCATTCTCAACCAATGTTTGGAGCAATGAACGGTGGACCAAATGCTAGCCCGTCAAATGTTATGGATTCTATGAACGATCTAAATCCACTGCTAGTGGACCACCGTGATTGGGACACCAACAAACTTCTTTGGCAAATGATTCAAAAAAACGAGGACCTTAACCCGTCGCCACTGATTGATTGGACTTCTCTCTGGACTTCGCCGACAGTATTTTCTCAGCCCGACGGTAATCAGCATCTGCATCAGCAACCACACGCTCCACAATCATCGACAATGCATATGAATTCTCGGTTGACCAACAATTGGCTTAATGTCGGTGGCGGAGTTTCCCGTCAACCACAGATGCCATTACGTGCTCCGCCCGGATTTTCACCAGTCAAACCAACTCCTAATCCGTCGATGATGGCTCAAGCTCACGCTCAAGTGCAACAACAACAACAACAACAGCAACATCAGATGAATGCAGTTCATCATCAACAAATGCAACAGCAGCAGCAGCAGCTTCAGCAACAGCATCAGCAGCAGCAGCAACATCAACAACAACATCAACAGCAAGAACAACATCATCAAGATAATGATACAGCCCCGGCATATGACCCGTTCCGTTTGAGCTCCATTTGGGCTCCGGCTGGTGCGGGCAATGATGTGTGGAATGAGAAGAAGTAGGAGCAGTCAAACTTACTTCTTTGAGTCGAACAAAGAGAGTAGTAGCACTGCTGAGTTTCTTTTTTTTTATTTTTATCCTTTGAACTAGTTTTACAGAAACGTAGATACTCAAGCGAGGTTTTCATTTGAAGTACAATGTATTTTCGTCAGTTTTATCTGCGCTGTGATTGAACCAGAAGCTTTGATCTTTTCGTTACTAATCATTTTCATCGTTTGTTTGAATTGTTTCTAATCATTTTTTTTTTAATTCTGAAGGTTGAAGAACATTTAATTTACTATAGTTTTTTTTGTTGTTGTTCCACATGTCACTTTTTTGGTTGAATTTTGTACATTACTCGAATTTTCATCTTCGCATATATTAACGACCAGTAGATTCCGTAGCAAATGGAATGAGTTGAATGTCGGTAAAAGAACTGCTGCGCTGGTGATCAAAAATTGAAAAGAACATATTAAATGAATATTATTCAATATTTAAAGTATCATTAAAGATGAAACACCTCAAAATAATTGTTTAATGAACAGTTAATTGTAACGAGTGAAATGATAAAGGTCACACTAAGGCCAATTCGTTTTGTCGTATTTCTAAAACACAGATTCAAATGCTTACATAAGCAGAATTTTAAGAAAAGGATGGCAACACTGCTAGTAAGTACTGCACTGTCAGTGAGCCAAAACGTGGGCACGCGTTTTACGCTGATGATAACTACACGCTAACGGACAAAATGCTGATGATGATGATTGGATACTCGAGCGATAACAATGACAGACGCAACAATTGAAAATATACACAAAAGCTATGGCAAATAAAAATTTTATTTTATTGAATCACAAGAAGATCTTCGAAATACTTATTACTACCCAATGGCCTTAAATGCAAACGTTCAATGGCTTAGAGTCGCAACGATCGCAAGCAACATTCAAGTTCTATTCGAGTTGCACTCTGACATCCTTCCTCCAATATGTTGAGCTTTTTAATCTAATAGTGCCAGATACAAAATCAACCTCATTTTCACGCGATAAGTTGCATCAATATTCCGAAATAACTATAAGAAATCGACTCGAAAACTACATAAACCCCGATCGGATTGTAATAATATCAATCGTATATAGCATTCCGTATTTCGTTCCAAAACATCGCGCTCGATTGAAGTACAGAATGCAAATTTGTCATTTGATCGAAATACAGATATTTTCAGTTATTTGAAAAAAAGTAGACCGATACGCTTACTTTTAAGTTGCTGGAATTCAATTTATTGATAAATTAAGCCTAAGAACAACAAGACATACAACACAATCCTAGGATCTCGATCAGCCAGAAGTCGCTCCCTTTTCCTTGTACGCTACAACGCCTTTCTCTATCAAATCGGGAATCTCCACTGCCAGCCAAGGCGCCAGCTTAAAGTAACAAAATTCGATTACAATGGACTCAGACGAAAGAAGAAAAAAAACGAAAACGCAACTTACACCCAATGCCATGGCGTGTGCGATACCGAATTTCGGTACATTTCTCGCCCACAACGGTTTAAAATGGTCCGTTAGGCAAATTTTCCCCCCTCGGTACATTTTCGCCGTTTTGCCATCAAGCTCGGGAAGAGCAATTTCCGGTGCCGTCGTTGGGTATGTAACTGGAATCTGTGATGAATTTCATTATTCAATATTTACCCGCCTTTGAAATTGTGTTTCAACTTACGTCAAACTCGACGTCGAACTCATACTTCAGTAAATTGTGAACGTACCAGCATTTGCCGAACCACTTGGTGCCTTCTTTGTTCGACTCCAACCGGAACCAATCAGAATCGGATGATTTGTTGTTTTGAACATACTGATAGTGAAATACAACATACGAATTAGTAACGAATTTTCAAAGCCTCGTAAAACCCACCTTAATTAAAGCTTGATATTCTTCCTTCAATCGTTGCACCCAGAGATCTTTTTCCCTAGGACCTGCCCGAGTCTGTAACAATGGTATGCCACTGAGTGTTTTTCTCGTACCTTCGTCTACCATTTTTTTAGTAACGTAACAATAAAGAACTCAATTTTCTTGAACAATATGCTAAAATACATTAGCTGGTTATTGCAAGGCTATTGACAAACATCGTATGTGTTCGTACAATTCAATACAACTTTGACAGCTGATTTCAACGTGTCACAAAAGAGAAAGGAAAATCTGCAAAATTAGACTGAAAAGCCGACAACGCATCCGTTCATCCATACCCCGCCCACTGTAGGCCTAACTGATTGTTGGCATTATAGCGGCATTCCGTTTTTTCAGAGTTACGCTTTGAGAAAAAAAAGGTTCAACGACAGTCCTTCGGCTTCGTCGGGCCATGTGTTTGACCGTTGGTTCAATGAACGTTCAATATTCTGTAAGAAAAAATGTAGAATAGAATTTTTCTATCGTTGCTCCAAAACGTGAAACCGTTAGTTCCATGAACAGCCAAAGTAAAACGAGAGGCCAATTCGAAATTTACGTTTGTCGATTTTGAAACACGCCCATTGAAGCAGGAACAACGAATTCGATTAGCACAATGACACTGCCTTGAAATATAGAGGCGCTGCTTGTTTAGAGATGTTACTTTTAGCCAGGCGCGTACACAGGGGGGGGGGGTTTAGGGGTTCAAACCCCCCCCCCCCCCCCCCCCCCCGAAACAAAAAATTATAACCCATGGGAAACATTGTGATATAAATTGTACATGTGTTGATTTATCACCATGTTCTAAACCCCCCCCTCGAAAATTTTCTCTGGCTACGCGCCTGCTTTTAGCAAGAGCTGTGAAATCAGTTGGAAAATTTTTAAATTAGTTCTTCTTTTTAACGATTTTTTTTATAAAAGTGGGCAAATTCATTGAAAAAATCATAGTAGAAGTGGAAGAAAAAGTTTTTATTCTGATGAAGTAATGTTGATCTTAATTTATTGTGCGAAAACTAACGTTTGTTTAGAGATGAGCACTATACTTATAGCATTTTTCAAATGCCCGGAAATAACAAATAAAATATGTAAAATAAATGGTATTCAATCGCTAAACATTCTATTATTCGAGTAATCATTATTGCACTGGTTTCTGTTTAAAAAATGTTGGTCCGAAAAAAACCTAACCTTACCCAATTTCACACATTTCTGCAGATTTTCCATGTTTAATTGTAGTTTACAATTGTTGAAAATCACTGCTGCCGATATGCAAATTTTCGGAAGAATCCTCCTTTTCTTGGTTCCATTTTTCATTAACAGGTGTCGCTACCGGTAATTCAACTTTGCGACAATGTGCCAATAGACAAAGGCATATTGATCAGCTATTTTATATGTGAGACGTAGTGATCCTGTTGAACTATTTTTACTGTATTTTATTGTTGAAATAAATTTACTATGTCAACAAAAGCTAAGTAAATGTTATTAACAATTCCTTTGTGGATTCAATTCTGCTTTATCTTCACATATCAAAAATGATCAGTTTTATTTATGATCTTTTTTGTGTAATGATACATCTGATAGAGTACTTTTTATATAAAAGTGGACTTTTGTTTCAAATTTTTGGGGAATTATTGAACCCCCCTTCCTCTCTTCAATCCTCACCCCCCCCCCCCTCTCCGCTTCCCTCCCCCCTCCCCCTCCCCATTTCGTCCAGTATGCAGATCAATAAACGCTTAACGAACAACAATATATAACCGCTTTGTCAGTGGGATATCATCCAACGATAGGCCGATTCGGAACGTAAGCTTAACAATTTTGAAACAAAGCTTTGAGTCTCGGACTGTGGAAGAAATTCTTACTCGGTTGCTCGTTTATGAGTGCTCGATTGACCCGATTAATGATGACTTTATAAATGTCATTGAATTATCGCCTATTTATGAATGTAAAGTGTAAACGTCAGACTGCTTACACCATTTTATTATACACCAACTAGAGGAATGGCTAACAAAGATAGGTCTTCTTGTTGGTTTCCAGAAAATTTTAACAGTTTATGCTGAAATTCTATTAAGAACTGGTAATTGATTAGCACTCCTCCAACAACCACCAAGCCTCAACAACAATCGGAACGGTATTTTCAAATGGCTGTATCTTCGTTGATTCTGAACCGATTTGGCTAATTTTTGTATCAATGGTTTTTTTTTTGAATATCTAGAATAAAAAGAACTAATGCTAACTTGGATCAAGGCATTGGTTATTTTTGTAGAACTTAAAATGTAAATGCAAGTATTGGAAAAAGTCGTATGTGTCGCAATCATTGTTGAGAAATATTAAATCTATGGCGATAACCTACGGGTTTATTGAATTTTAAATCATCACTTGTTACATTATGAATGATTTAAAATTTAAAAACCCGTAGAATATCGAGATAGATTTCATGTTTCTCAACAATGACTGCGACACATAGGGCTTTTTTACAGTACTAGCTCAGATATTTTCAGTTCTACATAATGAACCAATGATTAAATCAAAGACAATATTATTCTACATTAATCTAGACATTCAAAAAACCCACTAATACAGGAATTTGCTTAATCAATTAAGTATCAACGAAGATACAGCCATAGGAAAGTTCCGTTCCAACTGTTTTGAACACAGAAAGAAATAATGAAATTTACACGAGATGTAAATCAATAGTAACATGGAATAGACATGAGTTGAATCGAAATTTTGATTGAAAACCTTCATCGGTGCAAAACTAAATTGGATTGCATTGAATTTTCAATTAATATAACTGTATCTTTCAATTAACGCTTATTTTGCGATTAAATTATATTGAAACGTACAGAATTGTAAAGTAATTTTATGTTCAATTACCTGCTCCAAATATGTGCATGAAAATAGATGTAAATTCACAAAATATTTTTATCTGTGAAGGCTTGATGGTTGGAGTGTTATTTCAAACACCTCACTCAATAAGTCGTGTTAATAACTAAGCAAATTGTTGTGCCTTTGGACGCGGTTAACCGGCTGCTATTCACTCAGATTATCGTTTTTATTTTGGAGTGTAGTTATGGATCCATGATTTATCCACTGTCACATATCGACGCACCAAGTTCGTTTTATTACTTGTGAACATGGTCAAACACTGTTCTGAATCATCAACATGTTTATGTTTTTGATTGACTTTGAGTAGACGCGACCTCCATCTCGAAAAGAGCATTTCCATGGTCAAATGTTCATGTATAATGGTAAACACACTGCCTTCTGATATTTAACGGCTTCAGCTATCTAACGCAATTTCAATTTCTACATGGAATTCTGAAAGCAAAATTTTCACCCGCTCGGATTTGATTAGAAATTCATTCTGAATTGATAATGTGGATGAGTTTCGTGATCGATTTGTCCAATGTTCGAGTTTACCCAGTCGATTGTCGAGTCGCATCGATCCTACCGCCATCGGATAATTCTGTACCATTTGCATCAACCGTGTCAACATAAAAACTCATCGAGATTATCAGTCCGACGTCACCCTGATAGCGTGCTATCAGACCCTGTCAGCTTTGAGAGAAATCAGTCTTCAGTTCAGTTACGCCATCGTACGGCATCGTATTGAACATGTCATGTCAATTGTACACGGAACCTTAATGTCAATTGTACACGGAACCTTAGCTTAATGAACGAAACTCTCGCTGTTGGTGGGTGGCTTTGCTCTTCGTATTTTGACAACAATGGAAGGAGCGAATGAAAGAAATGATTCAAAGGAACTCAAAATTGAGTAAAAAGAAATCAAATAATAGGTAGTTTTTTTTCGTATATAAATGCGTCCCAGGTAACTCGTCTGGAATTTGACTTGGAATTCAGTATCGGTTATTGCATCTGATTCGGAATCCACTTGAAAATCATACTGAATTTCGAATAAATTCCAGACGAGTTGACTGGGTTGTCTAGCTGCCCCCTCACTCCAGTAAGACACAATATAAACATCAATTTTGTTCGAAACGCAAAAGTGTGCTATGTGCGAGGTTCGTCTGATGGTTGAATTTACTGAGCAGACGAAATATTAGGTCTACTGCTTATGCTCTGAGTATTTCGCAAGAATTTTCATCCCTACTGTGACGACTCGTTGTTGCAAAATAGATTTCGCATCGAAATAATCGTTTAATAACACTTTTTTGCAAGAACTGGACAAAAAAACTTTGTATGCAAGAATCAAAAGAAAACTTACCCGGTTCTTCCGGAACTAATGATTATGTTCTGTTCTTGTTTTTAAAGTGTTTCTGCCGACTGTCGCTGTGGTACGCAGCACCTGTCAGTAACAAGCAAACCGTGCTTCGCCTACTGCAGCAGTCGGCAACACTAGTTTGAACCTAGGACAGGACCAGACAACTGGCTTCTTTTTCCAAAAAAAATATCTCTTCTTATTCCGTTTGCTCCCTGCTGTAAATATAAAATGCCTCGCGATCACTGTTGCCAGTAGAGATAATTATTCATTCTGAAAACTTTCTCCCCTTATAACATGCAATTATTTATCATTTGAAAACACTTAGACAAATGTTATATCGGTCAAAAATATAGCTCTGGATTCATTTTGATCAGATGTTTGTTTTGAAGAAAACGTTTAGTTGAAACAGCTTAATAAAATTGTTCTAAAACACTCAATTTTGGGTAATTAGTTCTTGCAGCTTTATTAACTAAAGTATTCAACACATTCTATTTGAGAAAAATAATAACATACAGAAGTATTCAAAAATTCGGTGCTCTTCTCAATCCAGTGATTGTTGAATGTACTCGTATACTTTCCGCATTGACAGGATTTAAAAACAAATTGAACTTAAATCCTATTGAAATTAATAATTTTGAAAAGATGACCCGAAAAATAAAATATCCAATAAAGCTTGCTTCATTTAGAATTGGAACAAACTTTTGCTCATATTGTGGCGCTCCTGGTGGACGGATTTGGAAGCTCTTGGCGCCCACGTGTCGGGAATTTTGTCAGCTTCACGTATGATTTTTGACATTCCGAAAATCGACTGTACTTTGTAAACAATCAACATGGAAGCCGAAAGAAGGAAAAAAAATTGTGCACAGTTATTTGGAAAATCCATTGTGGTCTGCATCTAAGCTAGCTAAACAGCTGAAATTGCCCAGAAATACCGAATGGCGCGTTTTCAAACACTATAAGGAAAGATTGACGACGATTCGGAAGTGGAGGCCAATCGTCGGAGTGGAACTGTCGATCGGAAACTGCGTGGTAAGATGTTGAAGACGATTAAGAGGAATCCTAATCTGTCGGACCGTGATTTGGCCAGAAAATTTGGTACTGCCCATAGTACCGTGAGAAGAACTCGACTCCGGGAAGGAATCAAGTCGTATCGAGGTAGCAAACAGCCAAATCGAACCATAAAACAGAATAGTGTGGTCAAAATTAGTGCTCGGAAACTATATGACCAGGTGCTGACCAAGTTCGACGGGTGTCTTCTGATGGACAATGAAACCTATGTCAAGGCTGACTTCAGGCAAATCCCAGGTCAAAGATTTTACTTGGCAACGACTCGGGGGGATGTTCCAGCCAAATTTAAATTTGTTTTTGCCGACAAATTTGCAAGAAAATTTATGATTTGGCCGGGCATTTGCAGCTGCGGCAAAAAACGAAAGTTTTCGTTACAAATAAGACAATGACATCGGAACTATACCAAAAAGAGTGTCTCCAAAAACGAATTTTGCCGTTCATTCGATCCCACGACCATCCTGTAATGTTTTGGCCAGATTTGGCAAGCTGTCATTACAGCAAAGCCGTTTAAGAATGGTATGCAGAGAGTTTGTTCCGAAAAAATACTAGGCAATCATGAAGAGGAGACTCAAGGCAAAGGGAAACGTTGTCAAAGACATCAATCAGATGACGACCTGGTGGAATAAGATAGCTAAAACGATGGACGAAGAAGGTGTGCGCCGCCTACTGAGCCGTGTTACAGGAAAAATTTGAGAATTCCTTCAAGACCGTGACGAATAATTTTATCCGTATTTTTTCTTAAAAGTATGAAGAAAACGCTACATTTGTATAAAAAAAGATGTTGAATACAATAATAAATAACTGAAATACAGGCAATTGTCTTTGTTCCAATTCTAAATGAAGCAAGCTTTATCAAGCTACATTGTTACCGACGATACTGACAACACTTTTTCTACCGCCCTGCAGTCAATTTCAACCAATCACGAGCTGGTCCGAAATTGGTCCCAAAAGTGGATTAACAATTGTCAGGTCCTGTCCTAGGTTTGAACTAGTTTTTTGAATGCAACAATTGTTTCGGAAGGGTTTTGCATTCAAAAATCTGAAACGACTTTGGCATTGCAACCCGGGACAAAAATTGTCATCTTGCGTCTTGCTATTACGCGAAATCAACGGCACAATGGTATACATTCAAAATTATTACTTTCGTTCCAAAAGACATGAACTCACCAAATTGCCAGCAAATTCGACTAATACAAGAATATGGAGCATTGACGAAGGCACATCTTCCAACACTTTTGTATTATTTCCACGGAATACTAGGTATTTCCATATTTCTAGAACAGTCTTTAAAAACTGAAATTAAAATCGCGGTTGCTATTAGTGCTGCGAAACCGGTGATATATTTCACATCCTAAACAATGGTCCATGGCGAGAGAATGTTTAATATGAAGAGGGATATTTCGGGTATGTTCTAGTCCTACAACCAACACTGTCCCCATCTTAGTATTCATATTATATTTTCTCTCATTTCAACAGCTCTTTGATATATGCATTATTCTAGTTAAAACTGTAACTATTCATGAATCAGTATGATGTAGTCGTTCGGTTACTGTGAAACATTAGGAAAACTAATATTTTGCTTTAGGCATTGCGTATTATAACTATAGCTAACTAAATTGAAAAACTAAGACTTAATTGTGTAAAAGCGACCATCGATTTGTTATTTCAACACTTTGTTTATCAATTAAATGTTTACTATTAGAGGAGTTTTTTTTTGTTATTTACAATAGCAACATAAGTTTGTGTTAAACTAGAGACAGGTGGAAAATTAACATAGTTTGTGTTTCTTTCTGTTTCTTGCTTAATTTATCTAGAAGACGAAAGGACTGTGACACTAAAGTGGAAGGTTGAAATTATCAATATATGAGTATCTGATATTCATTCATCAACGAAATCCGTTGAATGTTGAGGAATTGATTTACTGATTAGGTAGGATTGTTGAGATTGTGTTTATTTTGATGCAAGTCTATCGTGGTTATTCAGGAGGTTATAGATAGATAGGTACATGGAACAGGATTACTGCAAAAAAGGTTGAACCCCCCCAAACTGGTTTGTTTTAATGTTCTAAAATCCACGGTAGCCGATCCCGAGTTCAACCATTTTTACAGTACACGTTTTCTTCTATCAAGAACTATCTACGCTTGGTCGAACTGGTTTCTATTCCGCATGTCGGAAGCGTTTCCTTTTTCTATCATTTTGAAGTCTGATAAATTTCGTTTATATTTGGATTGAATGAACGGCTAGATATTTGATAACGATTTAAAAGGTTTATTGTGATTTGGTAGTAACATACCTGCCTTAAGGACACCGAAGCTACTTATCGTCAACGGGTAGAACCAGTGGACTTATTTCCCGCAATGTCACATTGTTGCTAGCACCTAATTCTTACTTTGAATCCCGTTTCTTCTATTTATACGTCCAAATGAGAGTCACCCTTTTCCCACGTTCTAATGTGTTATGATCACGAAATTTAATAATTTAACGGAACAAAAGTCGAGGAAGGTACCTGTCTGATAATAAATACCTATGGTGTACCAAAAGTCCTTTTCCACGTAACAATCCGGGACAAAGTTACAATTTAGAATGCTTGTAAAAGTCGGGGAATTGGGAAGTACTTATACACAGCCCAGTGTTATGTCAGACCTTTGCAAATGCTCTAATCGTATACGTCATCCTTATTCCATGCCAATTCCACTCTATGGATACTATTTTTTTCTTTTTTTTATTACTCCAACAAGTCACGGCTATTTATAACTAATACACTTTTTACAACTGATATCGCCTTCTTCCGACATTCATCCCGATTGGGTCTATTTTAGCAACCAGGTTGCACTAAAGTCACTGTCTTCAACATTAGCATTAGTGTTGTGTGTTCTAACAACTTGATATATGTATATAAATTTACTTTTGCTAAAGAAGGAACAAACGGAAGCTGCTTGATTGTGTCCGTATGATAAGCCAAAAAAAAAATAACAAGAGAGTAACTTCGGTAACGAAAAATCAAATCCAAAGAAACGCGAACGTTTCCAGATACACATAAAAGAATTAATAGTTTACTTCAACCGTGTTCAAATTGTTCAAAAAATAAAGAAAGCAGCCTAAAAAATCTTTAATTCTAAGAGATCTTTCCGTCTCTTGTTTGCCATCCCGGCTTGAGAAAGCATGTTCGAATGCGTTGCTCACTTCATCATCCGCTGCAGGAACAAACTCACTTAAAATTAAAAATTAATGGCGATTGTGCGCGCACGAAACATGAGAGATCGTTCAATAAATTAAGCAATAAATAAATTAAATAAACTTCAATCGCTTTTTACAATTGTTCAGTTTCTCGGGTTCAAAGGTTCGAAGGTATATAGCAGTTAGCACCTCTCGAGAAGTGAATTCCTGAAAGTTGGGCACCGAAACGGTGGAAACAGAGACAAAAACAGACAAAAACACAAGAACAAAAGATCGAGTTTTCACGTAGTTTCCCACCTTCCACCTCTCCCCTGATTTAGGTACGATGGAAGGGTTTCTTCTCGTCTCAGCGTTTGTAGACGGGTGACAGATCTAGCGTCAAATTTCGAAGCGCTTGATTTTGCGCAGAAGATCGCGTTTGGCGCGACGATCGAATAATCTCCAGCACCAGGCTGCGACAGTCGTTGCACACGGCCATCAGTTCACCGGTCAGCCGTTCCTTTTGGGGATCGAATGCAGAACTTTGTCCAGCAGCCGCCGCTGCCGTGAGGGTGAATGCTTTGGCGAACCGAGTCCTGGAAGTACTATTGGTATGTTAGATTCAACAGAGTAAGCCACTGGAGTCACGTGGATTACGATACTACCTTCGATCCAGTGTGCTATTGTTGGAGTGTGGTCGCGCAGGACTCTGCGGTGGTAAACTGTGCGGGCCTTCCATGCTACGGGACATCAGGGAGCTTTTCTGGCCGGCGGCAGTTTGCTGGCTGCTCGTTGTCGTACTATTTTTGGCACCGTTTGTGGTTGTAGCGCTGGGAAGTGACAGAGGTTCGCCCTGTAAACTCGTACCCGGCGTACTGGAGGCCGAACGCTGATTCTTTGGTGACGATGGAGCACTGCCGACTGTGTTGCGAATCTACAGAAGTACACAAGTCATGGGAAAAATTGATGAAATTGCTTGATTGAACATTTAGTTTAATAAAACACAATGATTGAACAGTTTATAAATAACAGTTCGGCTGAAAAGTTCGTATCGTTTAATAGAAACACACCTTTTTTTGCCAAAATTCGTTTTTAATATTCAACATAATTGCCATCAGAGGCGATACAGCGATTATAGCGATCTTCCAACTTTTCGATACCGTTTTTGTAGTACGATTTGTCCTTTGCCTCAAAATAGGCCTCAGTTTCAGCGATTACCTCTTCATTGCTTCTAAATTTTTCACCAGCGAGCATTCTCTTGAGGTCTGAGAACAGGAAAAAGTCACTGGGGGCCAAATCTGGAGAATACGGTGGATGAGGGAGCAATTCGAAGCCCAATTCGTTCAATTTCAGAATCATCAATTCGTTGTTGTTTTTGATCGATTGTGAGCTCACGCGGCACCCATTTTGCACAAAGCTTTCTCATATCCAAATATTCGTGAATAATATGTCAAACACGTTCCTTTGATATCTTTAGGGTGTCAGCTATCTCGATCAACTTCACTTTACGGTCATTGAAAATCATTTTGTGAATTTTTTTCACGTTTTCATCGGTAACAGCCTCTTTTGGACGTCCGCTGCGTTCATCGTCTTCGGTGCTCATATGACCTGTACGAAATTTTGCAAACCACTTACGAATTGTTGCTTCGCCCGGTGCAGAGTCTGGATAACACTCATCAAGCCATTTTTTGGTATCGGCGGCACTTTTTTTCATCAAAAAGTAGTGTTTCATCAACACACGAAATTCCTTTTTTTCCATTTTATTCACAATAACAAAAGTAGCTAAACTCAAAATGCAATATCTCACAAACTAATAATCAGATAGCTGTCAAATTTATACACGCATCTTTTGAAGGTTGGTACTAACTGAAAATGGTATGGATTTATTTCTAGTGGCGCCCTCTCATAGAAACGATACGAACTTTTCAGCCGATCTGTTATGATGCAGCATTTCTCGATAGTCAAGCTCATAACTCTCAGACAGGGCTGCCGAGAGAAAATTCGGGCCCGGGAAGAATGCAAAATTACGGGCCCCTAAACATTAGAATTGAAAAACAAAAAACTTTGTGAGCATGGAAATATCATCGAATCAAGACATTTTTGAATACAGTATTTGATATTTTGTTTTGTTTTAAAGAGTGAAAAAACAATGTTAAATCATCGAATTTCCGGGCCCCCTGAAAAAGTCCGGAACCTTGGAGATTCTTCCCCTCTTCTCTCGGCGGCTCTGCGCACAGAGAACACACATCCACCCTGGAACAAACTTTTTTTTTGAAAGCTGTATAAAGCATACCAAAGAAAATTCGCTAAAATCACCGTTGCATACGATTTTATATTCATGAATTACTATTGTATGCAAGCTCGAATACAACAGAGTACAAGTGATTGCAGATTGCGCCCTCTAAGGTTGATGTCAGAGTGAAAGCGTCACGCGAAGCGTCGAAGCGAGCGTGCGAGCTAGTTCCATTTGATCAAAGCAAACCTGTCAGAGTGAATGCGATGCGAAAACAGTACATCGCATTGAATCGCTTCGCTTCGGTCCGCGACCTGACAGCAACCTAAGGCTGCTGTCAGAGTGCAAGCGTCCCATTTGATCAAAGCAAACCTATCAGAGTGAATGAGATACGGAAACAGTACATCGCATCTAACCGCTTCGCGTTCCGCGCTCATTCTGAGCCGCAGTTCACAGCCGGTAATTTCTTATACAATTGATATTTACGTCAGAACAAAACGACAGATTGTGTTCGTTGATGCTGCAAAATGAGTTGAGATATTTTCGTATTTTTCCGTTTATGTTTGGAAAGAGTTAGGCGGATAAATAAAAAGTATTTCAGGAGTGCGAATTCATGTCAACAAAACTTGCTTAAGCACTATCATCTGTCATTTTTTTTTTATTATGAATCAATTCCAATTCGATATAAAGGCAATTATACGATACGAGAAAAATCCCAATTTTAAAGGACTTGAAATAGGTTCGAATCGATTTGGCAACAGCTATGGAGGAAACTGTGCTAGATTTGGAGCCAAGCGAAAACAGAACATGATGATTATGGAAATAAAACGCATGGGTATATGAACATAATTACTTCAAAACTTTTTGGGATGATGTCGTTTGTTGAAAAATTTACATTTTTTAATTGACTTAAATATGACGAATTTCGCGCTAAACCATATTCACAGTTGGTATTATTTACACAGATTTGAAAGAAACTTTCTGGATACATGTCTTACTTTGTCTTGAAAAGTCACATTGCATACTATGTTACATACAAAATTGATCTAAACTGTCTTTTGGAAAGGGCAAAACTTCTTTAATCATTTTTATTCAAATAGTTGACGAAAAATAGTAAAAAAAGCCTACAAAATGTAATATACTATTGATTTTCACAAAATCAGTCGAATTTTCCAATAAAAATACTAAAAAACTTCCATGTCGATTGCTACACCAAAAAAATTTCAAATCAATTTACAAAATTAACTTTTTTTGATGAAAAATTAATTTACAGTGTCTTTTCATCGAAGACTAAACTAAACTGAAAGTCATATCTTCTAAGAATTTAATAAATTTGAGAGAAGATTTTAAAGAATACTGGTGGCCCGATATTTGCAAAAAACAAGAAAATGTTTTAGTTTCCTGAAACTGCCCGCCTTGCAATACATGGAAGGTTAGAAGGGAACATAATAACCTAGCTTGGGTCAAATTTTTATTGAATTCGAAAGTGGTATACTTTTTTTAAAAATTGACTGCAAATTTTAAAAATCGATTTTTTGTTAGTGTAGGATTCGAATATACGAATTTCGCGAAAAATCGTATTCGGAGTTGGTAGCAACTAGATTTTATCACAAAAAGCCACTTTGCTCACTATATTTTTCCAAAATTTATCTAGACTATCTTTTGAAAAGGACTAGACTTTTGAATGAATTTTTCGCAGTTTATTAAGGTAGAAAAATGAAAATGGTGGAGTTTTCAAAATAAGTCTAATTTTCGAATTAACCGATCACACTGAAAAAATCGATCTTAAAATTTTTAAGTCAAATTACAAAAAAAACGCCATTCTTTATTTGAATGAAATTTTGTCCCAACATAGATAATTATGTACCCTGCCAACCTTCAATACATTGTAAGATGGGCTTTATGAAGGGAAAAAAGTTTTTCTAACAAAACTGACAAACAGGATAAAATTTTCTTAAAAATTGAGATTCATTGGAATCTTGGATGATTATGACTTTCAGTTTAGTTTAGTTCTCAATAAAAAGACTGGGGACGGGCATAACGTGATGGGTAAGTCAATGCCTTTCACGCAGTCCGCCTGGGTTCGATTCCCGGGTTAAGGCCATCGTCCAAGTACCATGCGCGCGGGTGGTTTTAAGAAATTTTCGATGGAAATTTTGAAAAATTTGCCAAAACCAAAAACATACAGATCTTTGAAATACTTTTATCTATCTACAGGGTGAAAATGGCTGGAAAATTTGGAGGATTTTGCGAGTCTTATCAAAAATAGCACTGAAAAAATGAGCTTTCTTTGTAATTTTTCACAATTATTTGAAAAAATAATTCGATGGATTGAAATTATTTTTTTTCAAAAAAACCTTATGCTGGCAACAAGGATCACATTCGGAAACATTTTTGGAAAACCTTTTCACGCTTTTCATGGAAAATCAACGAATTTCATATAACCGATTTCGTGGAAATTTTTTAAATTCGTGGATTTCCTATGAAAAGCGTGATAAGGTCTTCCAAAAATGTGTCCGAATGTAATCTTTGTATCCATCATAAGGTTTATTTGAAAAAAAAAATTGATGTCATCGCATTATTTTTCCAGATAATTGTGAAAGATCACAAAAACACTCATTTTTCAGAGCTATTTTTGATAAGACTCGGAAAATCCTCCGAATTTTCCAGCCATTTTCACCCTGTAGATAGAGTATTTCCCTGTAGATAGAGTATTTCAAAGGTCTGTATGTTTTTGGTTTTGGCAAATTTTTCAAAATTTCCATCGAAAATTTCCAAAAACCACCCGCGCGCATGGTACTTGGACGATGGCCTTAAAACCTCTATAATCGAAACAAAAAATAAAAAGAGACTAGATAAAAAACTCACCTAGGACAAGAAATTGTTTTCATTTTAAACACTTTTTTTCCTTCAATGTGCCATCTTGCAATGTATGATTGGGTTAGTAGAGAACTTAATTATCTATCTTGGGACATAATTCTATCAAAATCAATAATGGTTTTGTTTTGCACATCGATTTTAAATTTTCAAAGTCCATTTTTTCAGTATAGTATAACGGCCACTTCTGAAACGTTCGTGCCACTGATAAACGACTGTTTTCTAACACTTTCAATGTCGTCGCATCATTCAAACCATTTTTAACGCAAAATTTAATGCAAACTCGTTGTTGCAAATCCAATTTTATTTTAAAAATGGTTCAAAATCGAGGATACCCACAACCGCAGTTGTACTCAATACAGCATAACTTTTACAAATGTCCAGGTACTAAGCTGAAAATTTGATAGAATATCAATGAGAAATGTGGTAACCTCAAAAAAAAATCTAATCGGGTGACTGAGAGCGCCACACGGCGGTGATTCCGGGAACTTTTTGATTAAAGTAGTATTTACTATTGGTACATCCCTTGTGTTATATAAAAGTTTAACTTAGGGTAGGGTCTAAATCATGGTGAAAATAATCATTTTAGCGATTTGCTTTCAGAATTATCGTTCAACAAGGTAAAATCCTATGTTTTGCCTGATAAAAAGCATCATTTGAACAACATTTTGTAATTTTTTCGTGGAAAAATATTGAGAAATAAGACGGTGAAGAGACATTTTTGAGGACGCTTCTTAAACATCATGATTTGCGGTGTCCATTGTATCTCAGCGCAAACTAATCAGAAGTTTTTTATTATTTTTTTTACTTTTGGTGGTTGTTTTAAGTCAAAACTACGCCTTTTTTGAAAAAATCCACCATTTTGTAGCTGTAAAACCTCCCCAAAGTAACAAACAACGAAAAGGAAAACTTTGGGGTCTGGTTTTTTATATGTAGAAAGTGTGTGCAAAATTTGAACAAAATTGGTGCAGTAGTTTTTGAATGACGATGGACACGGACTTTCAAAATCTGCTTCCGAAAAAAACGCGTTTAAAGTTTTTTTGCCTATAAAATCAATGGAAACAATTTATTATTCAAGGGAGCGCGTAGGGTCTAACATTTTCAAGAAATCATTTATTTTGCTTCTATAATTTGTTATAATGAAACATTTCACGAATGTTTTGTCAAGTTTTTAAGTCGATCGAAGCAGAAATTGGACCTGTGTGCCGAGTTCTTACTTTTTCGCAGTATGAGATAAGCAAAGATAAAGGCTCATAACTTGCTGAGTTTTGTTCCGATAGGCTTGAAAATTTCACAGAATATTCTTGAAACGTTTTACTATAAGAAAATACAAAAAAAAATAAAATAAAATGATTTTTCAAAAGTGCTAGACCCTACCCCGCTCCTTAAAGAAAGTCTAACTGAATGCGAAATCGAACTGCACGGAACGCCGAAATTAGCTCTGCGCCTAATTCGTATTACTGTTTTTGAATTAGTTAATTTTAACAACAAAATTTTTAAAATAACTATGAAATTAGTTAAAATTGAGAATTTACTTTGCTGAAAAAAACTTTTATTTTTAGAGAATGGGTTTAGTTGGCGAATATCGGACAAAAACCAGCAATATTTCAATCCAACACGAAATTAACAACAAATTTTGCTATTAAAATCAGAAAATTTGTTTCTATTTATCTATCATCATTATTGCTGAAGGACAGCACAAAGAAAACAAAAATGAAATTGGTTTTATTAACAAGTTTATTAGCCAAAAACTCATGAGAAGTGTCAAAGCAAAACAATCCATTAAAAACTAAAAAGGACAGTCTTGTTGAAACTGCTTGCAAATTGTTTGAATGTTTTTCGCATGTGTTACGATATATTCATATATAAATTTCTAAATCGATAAGTAAAAATGACGTAAACTCTTAGTGGAAAGTGTATTTGTTCAGAATTTGTGCGCATTTGAAGCAATTGTGCGTAATAATGTTTTTACGCGGAACAGTGAAGCGAGTTTCGAATGTTGCACTCTAATTGTATATGTCAAATTTGTATTTTTTTGTATTTTTGATAAATTTTGGTTTTACTTGGAATTTAAAAATGTCTCCATCGTTATCAGTATCACTGACTGATTCGGAAATAACATTTCAACAAAGTGAGGCTCGTTTTAATGCTACTCTGTGTTCATTAAACAGGTTTAATGTTCAAATGGCAGTCACTTACGGTTCCGGTGATATGATGGTATAAGTGACGTAAACGTCAAAACTGAACAAGAACATGTCCAATCACGAAGCATGCTATGCAGCTGAATAATGTTACCCTATTTAACCTGAATATCATACACAGCAGTAACAGGAGTGCAGGATTTTGCTACGCCAATTGATACGCACCATTCGAACGCTGCGCTCCTGTTACTTCTATAAATCCAATTCATGTAAAAATGGGGTTTTATTGGGTTTAAACTACACAGTGCATGAACATTATCATCATCATCAACCAGCTGGAAATAAAACAAAGTCTTTTGTCGTATATTTTTTACTAATGTTGCATTGCGTATTGCTATTGCACAGTGAAAACAGTTAAATTAACATTATCAATGTGATTACTATCCAAACTGTTTATTTCCAGCATTTATCGTCTAGCATTCATTTCCCTTCATCTATTGTTCATTTCATTGCGAACTCAACAACAGGTTGCGAATTCAAACACGGTTTGGAATTAACGAGAAATGTGAAACTTCGTGAACCGTGCCGTAAAGTAACCGATTTTTTCCCAACTCTAGTGATAAGGACTGTTGAAGGAGCATTTATGAAAGTTACAAATTCACAATTTTCCCCAATTTGAGCACCTTCATGCACATAAATTGACAAAAATCATTGATGTACATGTTCCTTCAAAATTCATTATCACCCATCACTAAACTTTCCAAAGTTTCAAAGTTGGCAATTTTCCACGATTTTAATAGTCTCATTGACACGCGTTATCCTTAGTTAAAAATTTCTGTATGATTACTGTTGTCACTAGTTTTCACATCCCTCATCGGGATCTACGATTTTAGACGTAAATCAGTCGGCACTCATGTCTGATCTTGCTCATATTTTCTTCCACAATGTTCAAAGCTGATCGACGTCCTGTAAATTAGTCTTACAGGAATCACTGATAATAGTAGCTCAAAATCACTACCGATTTTGTGTGACGGAATATCAGAATTTATTTTGATCCATGTGATTCAAAGATCACTTATCAACTAATCTTGAAAAATGATGCCTAAACTATTCGTAGATTCTCAGCAAAAAGATCCATCAAATGAGCAGAAAAATAAAACTCGACATATTTTTTGAAAATATTCGTGATTGAAATGTAGGTGTGAGACCAGTTTTGAAGATTTATAACTTTTTTGTGTTCATTTATATGCCAGTTTCAATTTTATTTATTGAAGTTTCTCTGATCCAGAGAGGTAAATAACCATAAGATTAAAAGTCTCATAATTCTGGAATTGCAGAATGGGAAGTTGGATTTAAATGAAATTCAATTCATAATAACTTCGCTTTGAACCGTAAGTAAGTTGTTAGTTCGTGAAAATTGATCGATACCAGTTCCATTTTGGATTTATTTAATTTTAGACTTTTACATCGTGATTTAAATGAGCGCCAACAACAAAAAAGTTTTATTAACATGAAAGAAACATTAATTTACAAAGCTTTTTATCAAAAAATCTCTGTGTGTGACACTGTTTAAAACATAGCAGATTTCAAAAAGTGATTGAGCGTTATATGAAGTGCAACTTATCGTTGAAACCCTCTTCTAGTAGTTTTAAATACGAAAACCGAAGTAATGTTTTGTGTGCCAAAACCGCAACTTGAACTCTCCAGAGCAGAAAACAGGAACCGGGAAAAATTTCATGATTCAATATATTTAAATATTAGTGGTGTTTTAAATAGCAATAACTGATATGGGACTGATATGCAAGTTCGGAACGGGTACGGGTTGTTTGTCGGATTTTGGTCGGGTGTGGGTAACGATTTTTTCATTTTAAACGACTACTGGTCGGGTTCGGGTAGAAAAATTTGATCGGGTTTCGGGTATTTGAACCCAATTACCAAAGTTTTTTTTCGGGTACGGATAAAGATTTTTTATTTTTTAACGGTTACGGGTCGGGTTCAGGTTTGGAAGACAATTTTTTCTCGGGTTCGGGTGGGGTACGGGTAATTTTGAAATGCAAATTACTTTTAAGATTTTATAAAAAATTTTATCCAATCGAATAGAAGCAACTAGCCATAACAGTCTCCTTCTCTGTCAATATTTTCAAATGGAGACCTATTTGGAAGCGTTATCCATGTCAGAGAAAACCTGCGCGACTGCTCTATTTCTATAGCTAGCCAAACCCTTTTACAAACATCACTTCGCATATTATTGTGAAAACTGACACCAAGGATGGGACAAGTCGTTGCCACTATTAGCTATCAAGCGTAGACACACCTACCTTTCGGTCTAATTCGGGCCGCAACAGTCGCTCCATCAGTGACCGCGGAAACGATTCATCCACCATGCTGTGCGGGCCGGAACCTCCGTGGGCATGGTGGCTTGGCGACGGGGTGTTCGAGGTGCACGGACTGCTCATCAGCGAGGGTGAAAGCAGAACCACCGGGACATTTCGAAAATGTTCCGTCGGTATTCGCATCTGAAAGCAGCAAGTTCAGCATTGGTTAGTTCGTCCGGTGTTTTTTTTTTCGTTTCAGCCCTTACCTTTTGATTGCATTTATTGCAAACTGTTCGCTGACAAAGTTTGCACAGGATCCCCCTGGCGAACAGAGTAAAGCGCGTTCGCAGGCAAAGGAAGCAAACTTTGCGTTTCTCCACATCCTCCTTGATATGCACATCGACCGGGAGGCCTTCCAGTTCGGCCTTCGTCATAACTGACCGGATATGAACGATCTCTTCCAGAGTCAGCGAAAGTCGATCATTGAGATTGAAGGTGTCCCTCCACTGGTGTTCGTCCAGTGAGTTTTTGGTCCAGGTGTCCAGTGAGGAAACATTGCTGCTACTCACCAAATCCCCCGCCAACCGACTACTTCCGTTAATAATGCGACTTGGCTGTATTTGTTGTTGTCGCTGTTGCTGCGGCTGCTGTTGCTGTTGTGTCTGCGGCTGGTTCTGTCCGTGGTCGGATTGTCTGGATGCTGGTCGCGAAGGAGGCATCGATTGACTACTCAGTGGGTCCAGTTTGTAGTTCTGATTACAACCGATGATGGTGTGCCTCCGCATGGAAGCTCGACGCGACTCACATTGGGTTGCCAAGTCGTACGCTTTGGGTGGATCGGAATAGAGAAGCTTAGTGAGTGTCATGTGATACATAAAACAAATGTTCAGATGCAAGGCAAGTTATGTGATGAACAACGTCAATGAAAACAGGTGTAATTTCGTATAAAAATTGATTTACAGAAAAAATGGTGCAATCCAAAATCAAAAGGCAGTAAAAAACAGAATTAGAAAATTCTACCATAACCATTACATAACACCAAAAATTTTTCAACGATATAAACCACGAATATCTTAATAAAAGTGGTGAACGGAATGCAGATTTGTCGATATAGTGAAGTGAAAAAGATCAGGAAGAGTACTTAATTTTTATCACATACAAAATTGTACATATGAAAGGTAAAAAAATAAACATGTTCATATAAATGAAACAATCCAAAACTGTGTGAAAAGAAACAAAAGTGCAAATAGTAAACAACACCTAAAGAGACTATTATATTTACTTTCAAGTGCTTTATCACAGAACCTATGGTACTCGTCATGTGTTATGATATTCTCTGTATTGATAGAGCGGTTTCATTTTTTTTCGTAATTTTCCAGAAGGTAAGCGATTTGAAAACAATAGAGAGACATTAGAAAGTAGTAGTTCTCAAGAGCAGAAAGAATAATGAATGGATGGAGTTCTCATTTGCCGGAGAATGTCGCGCCGTTAGGTTCGCATGAGAGTCCTAGTGAAGAATTGTTATAGTTATAGAACAGTACTAAAAAATCACTCACTTGTCCGCCTCAGAACGGTGTTGATATTGTTCTGATTGTTCTCATTGTTGATGAGATTTGTACTGGCGTCACTGGTTCCGGTGCCGTAGCGTTTACTGCCGGCAGCCAGTGTTGCATAACGGCCGTATCCGTTGCCAGCGATTCCATTGGCTCTCGGTTGACTGGTGCTGCTGCTACTACTGGCACTTCCGTTCGTGAATTCCCCGTTCGCTGCCGTGTCGATTATGAAATCATCATCCTGCGGGGGAGGAAACAGAAATGTTGCTGTATAATTCATGGACCGACGGACCGTACATTGAATATAAATATTTAAAAGTGCAGGACAGCATGGGAATATACTTCGAAACTCAACGAATTCGATTTATTTAGTCATATGAAAAACGGTATGTTGATAAAAGAACCACTCAAGTTTAGCTTTTAAGGCGAAAATAAAAATGGTAATTTAATCCAATATTTAGACATGTTGAAATCGAATGGGATTAAAGTTTCGATAAATTTTACCAGTCAATCATATCGACTTGATTTACAATGCCAATTATTGATGCAAATTTGCATTCAGTGTCAATTTTTTTGTAGATTACCGGTTTCAGTTGGGAACAATACTATTTTTCCTAATTGTATACGACCACAAGGGTTGTTGGAGAATAAATTTAAAATAAGTGGTCCTAGATGAATACCTTGGGAGAGACCCTAGGTCAAATTGAACAGGTTAAAAAGGATACCTTAGGACTCCTTGAACAGGTGTTTTCAAACAAACGACAAATTTTTCCGGATCAATATATGCAACCATTATGCAGCATATGATTTATTTTCTTTTTTATGACTAAGTTACAACTTGGGGTACCCTATTCGAAAACGAGATTTGAAGGCATTCTGAATAAAATTTTCTTGAAATTTACACGTTACTGATGTCATGAAAAAAAAATCATGAAACCCATAGTTTAATCTTTTCATGTCATAATAATTGATCATGACTTTATGGGAAAGTTGGCATCACTGGGAGTACGACGCGTTGTCTAAGTGCTGCTCTCAAAAAAGTCTAATCTCAATGTATTGTATTGTATTGATACGTATAGTTAAAAATTTAGTCGAAACAGTTGTTTTGAGTGATAGCGGAGGTGTGGCAAGTGTGTGTTTAGTAGCGAGAATGCTATTTACTGAATAATGTTGACTCGCAATACTAAAAATGCTCAAACGGCGAAAACTGAGAATTTACCGCCCCAAAATGCAACGATATTAACCGGTCGAAGCACCGTCTGCATATTATTGTCGGTGTTATCAGATTTCTATGGAATGTGTGAAAATCTAAAAGTCAACCGTGTTATTCAAGCTGAAACTCTAAAATTGGTCTGCAGTAAACCCTTTCGTGAGTGTTTGTTTTTATTTTTTCAGTAGTCGTGTTTCATCTCGCGTTTGTAACAGCAATGCGAATAGGAGAAAAAGGATACTAGTGAGATCGTTCTTTAGCGATATTTTATATTTTTTTACTTATAATTCCTTATTATATCTCTCCTGAGTATCTAAATCAGCTTTTGTTGAGATCATATCGTTTACCAAAACATATCCGGATCTCTTCCCCTACATACTAACAAAACTCCTATTCGGTGATTATCGGACTAACATTCCTTCCTTTTTTTCCTCAGTAGCACAGCCGGTGTCGTTATTGATCATTCAATGAACAGTTAGAAGTGAGTGGGTATGTACAGTGAAAATGATTTGCTTCTCCAGAGCTTCATTTTCTTGTTACATTGTACATTTTCACTCATTCGGTCAATCACGAAGTGCGACTACGGACGATCTACTTCAGCTCAGCTCAGTTCAGCTCATAATAATTGATCATGACTTTATGATCTAAAGCAGCAATTCTCAACCAGTAGTCCGCCTGGGGTCAACGAAATATCAGGTGTACAACTTTGCTTCCGCCGTTTTCCTATAGGTGGCTGTACCGGCTGAGGCTGGTTAAAATACACAGAGATGTCTATCTCCTCTGTGTGACGAAGAGCAAGCAAAATTTCTCCCCTCGCACTGACAACTTCAACGAGAGCTCTTCTCTTTCACATTTATACACCACTGTTGTGTAAGTGTGCACGCATCATGAGTGCGTTTGTTTATTTCCTTTTACCTCTTCCACTGAATCGCACCAAAGTGCTAGAGCATTAGCTAATAAATTCTCTGAGGTGGATGCAGATACTTTCACAGAGGTGTACACGCCGGTGAGCACTCGGCTGTATGGTTTTCGTAGATGAAGCGTGGACACGCAAAATCAGCAAAATAAAACAATTTATCGTAAAATTTTCGGTTTTCCTTGCAAATTTTTCATAGCAAGGCCAGATCTACTCTCTATTAATTGAAGTTCACAGAAGTGTTCGCTCAGCATCACGCGCCAGTGGTCACTTGGGTGTATTTAGACGAGAGCGCGTGTGAGCGATTCATGCGAAGAGAATGTGTTTCACTCGCGCCAGCTGCTTTAACCACAAGCACACACTCAAATGCTGTCTATTCGACACTGAGAAGAAGTGCGCTTTCCTCTTTGTGCGGTGCTTCGTTTTTTCATCCTCGGTGTGGCAAAAATCTGACTCTAGCGTTTATCACTCTGGTGAAATGCCATCTCTGAAAATACATAGATGATAATGCCTTTAAAGTGAGTGTGTACAGTGCCTAACGAATTGTCATCGTCGTTTCAGTGACAGTTGTTCTTGTTTTCGTATTATTCACGCTTGAAAATGTCTGTTTATGTGCCCAATTCTCGCCATTTGCGGGAAGTTTTACTTTTCTGTTACAATTCGAAAATAAAATGCAACTGAAGCGCATCGAATGCTTTCAGAAACTTACGGTGATGCTGCTCTGAGTAAAAGAACGTGTCGGGAGTGGTTTCAACGTTTTGAAAATGATGATTTCGATGTCGAAGACAAACATGATGGTGAAGAGAAAAAACCGTCAAAGATGAACAACTAGAAGCATTGCTTGATGAAGATTCGTGCCAAACCCAAGAAGAGCTTGCCG
The DNA here is from genome assembly GCF_030247185.1 of Malaya genurostris. Classification (NCBI taxonomy): domain Eukaryota; kingdom Metazoa; phylum Arthropoda; class Insecta; order Diptera; family Culicidae; genus Malaya; species Malaya genurostris. Next base: position 274,169,042 of record NC_080571.1, read on the forward strand.
AATCGTTGGGAGTGAGTCAGCAAGCCATTTCAAAACGTCTCAAGGCCCTAAGCATGATTTAGAAAAGTCTTGCTCCACCCGCCGTAGTATCTCAAGAACAGCTACTTTTTGAAGAAAGGATATCATGAACAAATTTATTGCCTTTAACCTGTAGAATAATATTCTACTGCTTAAATGATTATCTTTCAACGAAAACTTGAAATTTCGAATATATCTGTAAATTGTTTTAACTGTAACTTCTTCATTTTTCAAAAGGCACGGATGGGATAGCCATCAATCCGTAGGTTTTAATAACAGCTTTAAAAAAAATTATCAAAAAAAATCGAAACCCTGATTTTTTTTAATTTAATTTTTTTTATTCATTTTGAAATTATTGAGAAAAAAAATAAATTTTTTTTTCACTGTATATTTTTTAAAGTGCCCGATCTATTCCATACAACTTCTTCCTGAACGCCATTTTTGTATCAGGTGTACAACTTTGCTTCCGCCGTTTTTTTTTCCAAAATTATAAGCTTTATTGCGAAAAAGTGCTAACAGATGTATTATTCAAAGTATTGTCCATCGCTAGCGACAACTTTCTCCCATCTTTCCGGCAATTTTCGGATCCCGGCTCGAAAAAAGGAGTCCTCTTTTGACGCTATCCATGAAGCAATCCATTTTTCCAACTCTTCGAAGGATTGAAAATGTTGATCTGTCAGACCGTGTGCCATCGAACGGAATAAGTGGAAGTCAGAAGGGGCGACATCTGGGGAATACGGAGGGTGGGGCAAGACTTCCCATGTCAGCGTTTCCAGGTACTTTTTGACCACTTTTGCGAAGTGTGGCCGAGCATTGTCGTGATGGAGGATGACTTTGCCATGTCGCTCTTGATACTGTGGCCGCTTTCCTTTTAGCGCGCGACTAAGGCGCATCAGTTGCGTTCGGTAGCGATCTCCTGTTATGGTTTCACCCGGTTTTAAGAGCTCGTAGTAAATTGTTATTCATCTTTGAAGGTTTTTCTCTTCCACCATCGTTTTTGTCTTCGACATCGAAATCACCATTTTTAAAACGTTGAAACCACTCTCGACACGTTCTTTTACTCCGAGCATCATCACCGTAAGTTTCTGAGAGCATTCGATGCGCTTCAGCTGCATTTTTGTGCGAATTGTAACAGCAAAGGAAAACTTTCCGCAAATGGCGAGAATTGGGCACATAAACAGACATTTTCAAGCGTGAATAATACGAAAACAAGAACAACTGTCACTGAAACGGCGATGACAATTCGTTAGTCACTATCATCTATGTATTTTGACCAGCCTCAGCCGGTACAGTCACCTATCGGAAAACGGCGGAAGCAAAGTTGTACACCTGATACAATTAACGGTTTCCGAGTTACAACGATTTGAAAAAAGCAATTTTTATGAAATGCAAAAATACATACATCCTTTTTAAAAATCAGTCGTGAGTCGAATTGACCTCTCTATCGGTTTAAAACTAATGGTTTGCCATACTGAAGCCATGTGCAAAGTTTCATCCAAATCGGAGAAGGTCGATACTGATTTTGTCACGTTTTCGTCTACTCATTTCTGGAATTGTTCGATTGTTTCTTCTTCTTGACACCGATTGTTTGCAAACAGTACCGCTGAACTGTCAATGATGAATACTTGTTCATTTGTGATGTCACGATAAAAAATCTAATATCATTGAAGCCATGCTTCAACGTGAATATTTCTTTAGTGACAGTATAATTGTTCTGAACACTAACAACAATCTGTGGAATCTTTCAAAGTTCAGTTTCTTCATCAAACTGCAGTACGAGGGCTAATTAGAAATCGGATGATCTTGGGGGGTCAGTCAAAATCACTTCACATCACAGTTTTCGATACGACTCGTCCGGGGAACAATGGTCGTAACAAATCGATTGTTAATCGAGCTGTATGGCATGTTGCACCGTTCTGTTGAAACCAGTAGCCATTCAAACCATTTTCACGAACAATGGGTATCACAAAATCATTTATTATGGCCCAATAACGACCGCCATTAACAGTTTCCGTTGCTCCATCATCGTCTTTGAAAAAATAGCGAGCACTCATCGTATCCGCACCAACACCACACCAAACTACAACTTTTTGGTCGTACAGAGACTGTTCCTCGATTGATTGAGGATTTTCAGTTTGATAGAACCAAAAATTTTTCTTATGAACGCATCCAAATATCGTTCGGTTGGTTTTCACAATTGAGAAGTTATTTTGAATGTAAAGCTTAACAATTTCAGCGTATTCATTTGGTGTGTATTGTTCCATGGTAAAATTTCCTGGAATTACGCTTCCAACGTGGTGTGTCGATCTGACAATTCTGTCAAAAGTTATTGGGTTGCCCGGTGCTTCCACTTAAAATTGCCCACCCTTTATATGACATTCGGGCCTCCGGTTCAAAAGTCGCTTTTCATAGTGATTGCATAGTTTTTTTTATATGCGAAAGGCAAAAGGTCACGATCACGTTCGAAAACGTGCTACAAGAAACACATATGTAGATCAGAAAGGAGACGTTTGTTAGCTAATGTGCCAATAACATGATCAATTCAGACATTCAAAAATATATAAAATTAGAGATTTATTGATGAAATTAACACTTCAAGTTACTTAATAGAATCAAATTTCGCTCTATCGTTCAAATGCCATCACAGCTTAATTATGTTAACAAGATCATCTTTGTTTCCAGAACCATAAAATGGGTACAAGTTGTGGTATACAGTTATGGCTTGTATCACATTTCAATACCGATGACGTTAGCCGTGATACGATATAATGAACAATCCCATCTCGAAACAGTATAATTGGAAGTCGCCCAACCACCTACCATAGATAATTACTGTTTTTCAGTAAACGCAATCCACAGAAATTCTAGACAACGCCCTTCACTGCTATGGGCGCCATTAAAACTAGTTGGCTGCAAAAAACGGTTCAAATACAGTGAAACCGCGTGACCAACTAGCGCCTAATGCGTTGCTGCTACTTAAAAAACCACACTTAAGAGTGCTCGATCTCAGCCAGCCAACACGGTGAGTCAGTAGTTCAACCAAGACCTTTTACTCAAAGCGTTAATCTATTTTCTGCAGCCACCATAATTTGAAAGGTGAATTTTAATCTCAGGTGAAACTACTTTGGCGGAGTTGTGGTACTGTGCGTACTGGTGGTGCTGGGAAGATAACTGCCATCGAGTCACTTTGTGAATACAATATATTAATTCTAGATCGAATCAGCCAATTATTTTGGTTAAGACACAGTTACTCTGAAGGGCTAAAGTATTACTTCGGAAAGTGGATATTGAAAGTCCATTCACTTAATTGCATGAATCGTGATTCAAAGATCCTTCGAAAGCATTCCTAACCCGGCTGGTTTTGGACGCACAGTTCGAAAAAGGTTGTCCATGTGGAGTAATAGTTAAATTTTGCTCGGATTTTTTTTTGTTATACGATTTAGTTAAAGGTCAATCTTACCTCAAACAGTGAAAAATCTACTGGAATCAGTCTTAGTGTGTTCCTTGGTGAGTTGAAATACATCGTTGAGAGGGATGATGATACGGAGGATTTACTCGGTGCCATCGTTGCAGGTGTCGCCCTAGCAGTGCTGCTGCTGCTAGCGGATCCCTTGGTCGCTGATGCATTAGCCGTTGCCACTGCAGGTGCAGCTGATGACGATACGTTTGTTGTGCTATGACTATTGCTACCGCTACTACTGCTACTACTATTTCCTATTTCATCACATGATTTTTTTACGCTATCTATTTGTGTGGTTGGTAAAACTGGAAGTAAAAGAAACGGAAAAAAATGTTCAATTAATTAGATTTAAAATGATTTCGACAAAATGCAAGCGGCGGCACACAAATCGTGTCGACAAGGCGTCTGCAGCGTTTTGGGAGCCACGCGCACATTACGATAACTAGAAACGAGACACGAAAATAGATGAACCAAAATGAAAAAAAAAACGGTCGATTACATAGAGCTTCCTGCGAGGCATGTTATTTCATCCAGGAATGTGTTGCGATTCGCAGTGCGATGAACTAGATCACTATCGACTAAATTGAGACATTAGCGAGACTAACGTAAAGTCAGAGGAATAGAGAGAGAGAGAACGACACACACAAATGATACTGATTCCGTTATTCCGGTCACATTCACCATACGGGCTAACGCCAGACGCCAAACGCCAATGATACAATAAATTGTAAATTATGCAAGGTAACTGATTTCTACGAAAACGATACGTTTTGTCACATTGTATTGTATTACTGCTGATTATTGGAGTCAATCTTTTGGCTGAATGAAGCATTATGGAATTTATTGGTAACGAGATATTCACAGGATCTTCGGAATCTGTTTCAAAATAATTGGAACTCAAAAACCTATTTTTAATTCACCTAGTGTGTGTGTGTGTTTGATCCACTTAGTGGTTTCATCGATACATTGTCATTGAAATATTGTTTGCCTTTTTATTGAGATAACTTCTGACACTAATTGGGGCTCACCAATTCATACAGATTGATTCGGCTAGTTCACAAGCGATTATGTCACATTAAATGGACCACCCTGTATATTTGAACTTGTTCAATGGTCACTTTCTGAGATAATTGTTGGTAAATTTATTTGTCGATTACGTCACTTGTACGGTATCTCCGAAACTTGAAAGTCAACCATATGATCTTCGAAATCGACTCACAGGCCAATTTTAGTCTCGAACGAGCCTAAAATTGTTGATATCGGTTAATTCATATACAAAAAAATTGAGCGGTAATGAGTTTTGACGATTACGTCACTTATGCCATTCTATCGCCAGAACCGTAAGTGCCATTTGAAATTAAAACCTGTTCAATGAACCAATAGTAGTTTCCAAACGAGCCTAACTTTGTTTAAATCAGTTCAGCCGTCATGAGAAAATTATGAGGTAATAAAGCAACGCGATTTGTCGGTTACGTCAGTTCAGGAATCAGAAGTAATTGGCTCAAATGGCACGTTCCCCTAGTCATTTGGAGATTTGTGCCTTGCCGTAGCTTTTCTTCAATTTCCTGATGGGAAGGAAATGATAAAAGGAACATGGAAGGGACTTGTGAAGTGGGTGAGGTGGGAAAACAGTACAAAACATAAAGAAACAAATCGTGCTGCATCCCTGAACGAACTGCAGGAGCCAAAATGCACAGTTAATAAAACCTCCAACCCCGAGAGGACTTAGATAATTTACAAAAGCGGCACCATTCTGCATTCCCGGAAGAATCCAGAGCGATTCGCAGTATGTATGCGCAGAAGTAAATCCGGCACCCCGTAAAGGATGCCAACTAATCTGCTAAAAACCTATTTAAGGTGAACACAAAAAGGATTCATTCACTCCAGGAAGAACGATGAACCCTGCTGACTATAGCTCCTTACCACATTGGGTGAGAAACGATAGAATATCCTTTAATTTTAGCTCCGCATACACAGACTCAACCATGTATGGAAAACCAAAAACCGTAATCGCATTCACACAAATCACACGAATAATACTCAGCACGCTGAATAGTAGCCATGTGATAATTGAGTTTGCAATGTCCAGTCAGAGCTCTGACCAGAATGCTGCAATGATGCTTGGAAAAATGCATTAGACACGTTAACATTTTCAGATTCAAATAACCCAAGAACGGATCTTGTGCTTTATCCAACGAGTTGAATATGATAAAGCTGGTTCAGGACCAACGAAATAAGCCAACGCGAATTGTCGGTTTCGTCACTTACATCATTATATCGTCGGATCTAGAAGTTCCAGCCATTTGATCTTCGAACTTGAAAAATGGCCAAATAGTGGGCCGTATGAATAAAATGTAGTAAAGTCTGTTGTTTGTAGTATCTTCTCAAAAACAAAGTCCACAGAGTATAACGCGGTTTGGTATGAATAAAAAACAAGTTCGAACAGTTAGTTAATGCTACTTCCGAATTTAAGCATTTACTGCATACCGTATCGACACAGTGCCGGAAAAGCTGGCATAAACATGCACAAAGCAAGAAACGTACTTACATCTGTAAAAATGCCCTTTTTTAATTTCTGTACTTCACTTTATCAGCAAACACACGAGTAGCAACCTCTAGAGCTACCTACCGAAAACTTGTATTAAATACTACAGTTTGTAGCATGTTTTGACAGGAACGTGATCCACACGTAGCATTTACTACCGAAATTCAAGCATGCTACGTTTTATTCATACGGCCCAGTATCTTTCAAACGAGCCTAAGTTTGCTGAAAGCGGTTTAGCCATCTTCGAAATTATGGAAATAAAAATTTTGGAAACAAACTCTTCAATGATGAGGTTAATTATGGACAAATAACCATGTGTAAATATTATTTAAATCAATATCCGAGCGAAAAAGATTCTTGAACATTGATAAAAGAATCGTGCTTGCAAGACTTGTGCTTCTATAGGATTTTTTTATTGGCATGTTACAGCCACGTGAAATGTCGAAGCACTAAACTTCAAATGACACGTTCACATCGCACGGGAACCATTCGCACTCGGCATGTGTCGTCTGTTCAAATTGGGCTAATTTTTGTATTGTTTTATACTACGAATATGGGACCAGGCCAGTGCGCAGGAATCATTCTAGGGGGGAGAAGAGTTCCAAGGGGGGGGGGGGGGGGAATCCGTGTAAAAGAAAACCGTGTTAATTGAGGAAACCGTGCAAAAAAACCGCGTGGAAAATTTAACGTAATAATTCCAAAAACCGTAGATTTGATTATTTGTTTGTTTTGTTTTGGATAAAATGTAACTTCTGATAATTTGAAGGGGAAAAAAAGCTTATTTTTTAACCCCCAAATTTATGCAGAGTTCACATTACTGTGAAAATGTAACTGTTATTTCACTATAAAAACAGCCTGAGGTTACGAGAAGGGTCCAGTCATACTTGATGAAACACATTGCATGACAAATTAAAATTAAAAACACTTAAGAAACGCGTTGTACGATAAGCAAATTATTCTAAATGGCCATGCCTTCTGTATAATGCATTAAGTTTTCAATAGAACGATAATACGTACAATTAGAACAAATTAACACTTTCTCTACAAAAAAAGCTTGAGAATAAGTTCTTTTCAATTCCGAAGGTGCGATGTGTAGTAAACACAAACGATCTTAACAGTCATTCTAAACTAAACTGAGTGGGAAAACATGGGTATTGGATGAAGATCTATGCAGGCAGCGACAGCATCAAAGGGGTAAGAATTCATAGAGATGAATATGGATCAAATTGGAAACGGTATTACTATGTGTCAAAATCATAATACTATTAGAACTATATCAATCAAATGGGTATAAAATACTGTACTGTTCGATATGATGAAAAGTTGAAGAGATTAGTAAATTCGACTAGTTCTTCAACGCTACGAAATTCTCAAAAAATAATGATTTTTCTCAAAAAACAAATGACAGTGCTTTTTAAACTCTCATCAGAAACTGTGTCAATTGAGAAAACCGTGTGAATGAAAAACGTGTTAATTCCGGAATCCGTGTAAAAAAACCGTGTGAAAAAAAAACCGTGTAAGAAGAGAGCAAAGTCCTGGCATTACATTCCTTTTGTGGAATTTGGCCTTTCTGTTTCAACAGAAGTAAGAAGAGACCTTAGTGTATAACGCAAAATATTCGTATTTTTGTATTTTTAGGAGTACCTTCTAGAAAATGTCAAGACATATTTGGTAAATTGTTGTATTTAAATCATATAGCAATGTAAAGGTCACTAATAAAAAATAAAAGGATACAATAAATCTGATCGGCCTTACTCGTTTGAATGTGGAAACTCGAAATTCATATGAAAAGGCGCCCCATAAAAAAGTAAGTCGAGAAATGACCAAGTACATTAAAATAGCCGTATAATTCTTGGTTAGTTGGTGACACGAATACGTTGATTTTTAGTGTTTAGGATCATCGTTTCTGGTTCCGGAAGTACCAGAAAAGCGCTCGTGTGCTCCAAACCGGAAATCACTCTAGTTTCTCCGAAACGGCCAGACCGATCTTCTGAAACTCAGATTCAAATGAAAAGTATTATGTTTCCATAAGCTGATGTGGAATTTTATCCAGATCCTACCGGTTCCGGGTAGTACAGGGTAGTGTGCAAAAAAGCGTAAAAATTCTTCTAAATTTTACTCAAAATTTTTTCAATTTATAGGTTATGCTAGTTACTGGCCAAACGAACCGATTTCAGCTATACCGGATCCCAGCTCCCGGTTCCGGAAGTACCGGAAGTAGTGATCGAAAACTCTAAAACGGAAATCCCTTCAGAGACAGATGAGTCTATTTTCACAAACTTATACTCAAATACGTTTATAAAAAAGACTACTTCTGAATACACATTTTGGATGGAATGAGCGAAAAAGCAAAAAAAGAAACAAAGATTTTCTATTAACTTGTGTCAAAACTGTTAAAAACTGAAAAAGTTATGCTAATGTATGCCCAAACCAGTGGCGTCTCGTCCTCATGTGCACCTCGTGCACTGCACAATCGGTCAAATTGAAGGAATTAACTGCACCCCTATCCGCATTCAATTATTTTATAGATTTTGAGATTTTAGGCACCGAATATAAAATAATGAGCGATTCCACAGCATAATATGCACAAACTCACACTAAGTAACTTGCATTTGCTGGTCAGTGGACTGCCAAACGATCTATTCATATCGCAGCACTTCGCCTTGTGCACCTAAATTGCGTATATTTACACTCATCTCATCCAACTTAAAATTCAAGTACATCCTGTCACTGTGTTAGTGTCTCCCTTTTCATGCACATGAATTACTGCACAGATTCAAGAAGAGAAGGAATTACTCAACTCAGCTTGAGTAACTTGTATGCACACCTTCCGGAGACGAATCAGTGGCCTATGCTTATGGCAGTTGAAAACAAATTGCTGTATCAGTTTCAACATCGAAGCGATTTTATTGATGAAGTTATTGCCAGATTTGATCGACATGCAGAGAACTGAATTCTTCTATTGCATCGATGATACGAAATAAGTTTAATAAAAAGAAATCCCGTCCAAAAGTATATTATTTCATTGTGTTCCTCAATTTTTAGTTTTCACTTGCAGCGAACTGTTACAGCTGAATTCATACCACATAAACAGTGCACAATCCGTAAATTTTGTCACGAGACGCCACTGGCCCAAACAAATTTTTTTGTTCTTATTCAATATTCAACGATAAGTCTTTTGAAGAATCCCTTAGTATTATTAATGAAAACATGAGTTATGTGAGAAAGGCATTATTGCATCACTAGGTGGATTAAAACAGGTTTTTCTTCTTGATCCAACTCTTGGTTCCCGAAATACAGGATATTTTAAAAAAATTTAAAAAATATCGATTTTATCAGAGATACACAGCAAAACATGCCCAGATAATAGAAGATTCAAGTTAAGCTAAGAATCACCGATTTAAAAATACAAACCCGACTGTTACGGAATTTGTGCGGTTTAATACGTGTTCCATCGGAAAGTTAAATTATTTCAAACGAGGTTAGAGTCATTTTTTTTCTTCATCATAAAAATCGTATCATTTTGCGTTTTTCGACGTAGTATGTTTGTAGTGACCATTAAAAGTGCCCAATCATAGCATCGAACAGTCACGAAATGCAGAACCAAAAAAAAAAATCACGAAACTAAAATTTATTCACGCTACGTGGGATTCTCAATGAGCCCAAATTTCATATCAAACCATAGTGAATTGACAGGCATGAAACGGAAGCATTTTATTTGTTTTTTTTTTTTGAGCAATGCTTGTTGATCCTACTTGTTTGAGACTTTAGCAAGACGCGCGGGAAGTTCATTTAGGTAGCTGAATTGCTTCACGGTGGCCACGAATATGTTCATAGGAAATGTTCAGAAGGTGACGGACATAAATGAACGAGCACCTTCCGAGTATAGAGACAGTGTTCGGATCGCAGCTTTAACAAACATGGGTACATTAGGACGGTGTCGTTCATGGAGCGGTGCACGTATCACTAGAAGGTATTGTTCTTTAACGCCTTTACGCTCAAGAACAAGACGGTATACATTTTCGCGGAACTCAGAATCGAGGTTTCGCGGCGAAATGTTGACACTGAGCGGAATGACTAACGGTCTATTGTATAGCGCTGCCAGTGAATTTTTTCCCGCGATGACCTTGATGGTACTGAACTGACAGCGGGGGCCCTTCGACTGTAGCCCCGTTTCAGCCATGTGCCGCACCGTTTAGTAAAAAGAACTAGCTATCCGTTACACGCCAGTCAGTTTCCCACTGTTAGGTGACGACGATTGCAGGTCGAGGTTAGTCAATGAATTGACTCAGTTGTATTTAGGTCCCGTTTATCTCGCAGTAAAGTTGGGTAATTGCTTTGGGTCGTTTTAATTGTCAGAAATGTGTTAATGTTACCGGAAAGGTGTACAATGGAACATGCTGTAGTACATGGCATTAAAATGAGTGTCAATTTTTATACTTTTTTTCTGTTTTTGTGTTTGCCCAAATGGTGCTTTTTATAAACAGTATTGTCGTTGGCAGATTCTTCGCAGAATGGGTCTATTTGTTTTGAGAAGTCGCCGAGCAATGCTGGAAAGCTATGACTAACATTCCTGTTTTCGCTTGATGTACTTCGAAGTAAAATTTATAAGGGATATTGGAAGTAAATCCTTCGACTTTTTTTGAAAAACTTATCCAAAATGCCAATTTATACACATTATAGATTGAGTTCCCTTAAAATTTGCTAAGAGTTAATTTCATTAAATATTCGTTAATGTTTTTTTTAACTAAAAATGTTCTAATGTATGAATTTTAACGGTAATCAACAACTAGAATATTATTCACGCAAACTTCAGATTCTTTACGATGTAAGCTTCGCAATATTCCGTTTTGACTGAAATTACGGTACCATGAAAAACTGGAGCCAGAAAGTGCTTCTAGCGTCAATTAGATTCTAAGTTTGCGAGAAACAGTAGAGGAGAGGGCTGGGTTCAGCAACCATCAGCACTTTTTCCCCTAATTGACCAATATCGCCAGCTGTCTATGTAAGCTTGTTTTTGTCAAGAGTTAGTTTTTTTGCGAAAAGACAGTGACTCAAAACACTCGAACACAGATAAGTAGTGACCAGGCGACTATACTAGAGGGGGGCTTAAGTACTCAGCACCCCCTCCGTCTCCGAAATTCAATTCAATTATAAGGGGAGACCGGAACTAAACCGGACACGATTTTGAACCGGACAGTTTAAATATCTTATGACTAGCAATTATTTCAATTGATGGATAATCTTTGTAAACGCACTTCCATGTTCAGTTTGCCGTCAATCCTGTTCATGTCAAAACGTGTACGTGTTTCATTAAAAAAATTCTAGTTCTATATTTTTTTGGTATGTTTAATTTCTGTGCCTTATAACGACGGTCTGGTTATTGTTTTTAAAAATTTATTTCGTGGTGAATCTAATGATTGTCTGTGCAGGGTTGAACCGGACAAAAAGTAAGGCTAATCCGGACACATAATTTCGACATAAAATTCTTATCGGATTCTTGAAACATACCTAAATCCTATTGAAATCTATATTTTTATTCTTATTGAAACTAGATTTACTAAAAATTTGAGCCAGTTTCAGCATAAATTGTTTGGTGCAACAGGGTGTCAAGTTTCGAGACAGTACCTATATTTTCCACTAGTAGGATTATGTCTCACCAACAGATAATCCATTTGAACATGATGTCATTTCCTTCGTGCTCATTAGGGTATCTCGAGATTTGGTACCCCATTCTATTCGTGCTTCATTTTTGTGTGAAGCCTAGTTCGATTTTGCCTCATAACGAGTCCAGTTTAGCCGCGCAGTTCAAGAAATATTGGATTTTGGGATGGTCACTTCTGCGCGATTTGGTACGAAACCTGAAGCATACATTTATTTTAATTTCCAAAAATTGTCCGGTTTAGCCCCGGTCTCCCCTATATTATGAAAACTTTTTTCTTTAGATATTTAGGTCAATTATAAGAAGAATAATTTCCAACAAACGACGTTGTATTGTGTGAACGTTTTGACATAATTCTAATGGTAAAAACCAAAACATGTATACAATTGGATTGAAAAGCAGCCACTTATGACTGAACACCCAACCTAAATATTAACAGTGTAAATTAATTCATACTTCAATAAACAGTGAACAACGAAAAAACAATTCATTCAAAAATGTGGAAAAACAGTCAATGTAGCATCAAATAGGAACGAAATTTAGGTAACCATACTTCGAACAGCTTCCTGGTCTTAAGCCTCATTACATTACATAGCTTTACGTGGCCGATTGAGCTGAGTTTTTAGCTAGGAATTATTTTGTATTGGATCTCGTTGTCACCCTTTTTCTAGGGGGAGAGGAGCTTCCATTTCCCTCCTGCGAGGATTGAGGGGCAGTTTGTTCGTGGTTCGTCTCGTCATCCATTGCCGTGGTATTGTTGTTGTTTTCGTTGCTAGTTGCTGTTTGGATGGTAAGCTGTTAACTGCAGCTGGTGTACTTTGTTCTATAGGGGATACGTTGGATGGTTTCGTTGAAGAGGATGCTTCACTGTTGTTGGTAACTGTCACAGATGTACTGGGGCTGCTTGAGGTTGGTGTGAAGGAAGCACAGTTGTCCTTTGGTGTAATTGTCTCCTTGTCCAGTTTATCACATGGCTTACCGTAGTGAACAGCTTTTTGGCAATATTGACATGTGGGCATCTGATTGTCATAGGTAACAAGTGATTTGCACGGGATTCTTGTATCCTTACCGAAATTTACATAAGAAGGTATAGGCCTCTTCAAGCGCATGCGTAATAAACGTACGCCATTTAGAATACCGGGGAAAAAATTCTTCCACTTTTCTTTTTCGATAGAGAGAATCTCTCCGTATTGGGACATAGTTTTACGAATATAAGGATCGATGACGCTTGAGGGAAGATCGTGCACACGCACTTCTATAGCACTACCTTCCATAAATACTGGAATGTTGTACTTAATGTTTTCGTGCTGCACATAGTGCACATTGTAATTGTCTTTTGCGAATTGAATTGCATCCAACTCTTTGCAAAACTGGATGTATATAACATTATTTGTCTTATTGCATTAAAGTAAATGCACACGTTTAATGTCAAGATGCATTTGCTCCTTAAGCAAACCTTCAAGTTCTCGTATCGAAGGTCGATTTTGGCACTGCCTGAAGTCAACAACAATTGTATTCTTTCGTGTCGACGGTAGCTTTTGTTCGTTTGGTTCACTCATTTTCGAGGTCGTTCTATTGTTCACTACACAATACTGTACTTGGTTTCTTTCGTCCCGAACGTAAGCGGTTTTGTTTTATCGACTGACTTGGATGAGATGTGAAAGCGAACTGATTGTGGCAAGGCTGAAGTTATCAAAAAAAGACATGGTTTGGCAGGCTACTTGTAGTTAAGGTTTGGAGAGCAAAATTTTCATAATTACAGATACTATCAATCCAGAAATAACGTAAACGAGTGCGTACGAAAAACGTCTGCTATTATTAGGATTTGACTTTTTTCCGATGTGGTAAAGCGACCCAAGAGTGGTATGCGGGTAACAATATAAACCATTTAACAAAGAGTTGTCATCCTCGAAACATCCCATCAAAAAAAAAATCTATCGTGCCATTGCGGAACAAAACCTTTTGGAAATCGAAAGAACAGGAAAATAATGAGAAATAATTTGCTGACAAGAGGGAAAGGCTTACAAAAGGTAACTGTGCATAACTAAATGTGTGTGATCAATCGTAAATTTAGATCATGCAGATATAACATGTCCGAAAAATAATTCGCAAAATAAATCAGTAACTTCATGAGACACAACTTTGAACCTCGAAGCTCACAAGTGATTTTTTGTGTCAGCGAAACTAGATGACGACTTTTAACCCACAGAAATATCGCTAAAGAGATTATCGAAAGGGAGAGGAGTCTCTGATGATATTTCAATACTACGCTTCAGTTCGACACCGAAGTGATTCGTGCAAGATTTAATTATCATTACCTATTGAATAAATTCGCAACTGAGAAATAATTACTGCGACATTTTCGACGGCTGCTCGGCCATCCATGGAAGTTGACCATCAATGTCAACTTCCCTCTCTGAACAGCCTAGATAGCCGTGTAGTGTCGGTAGCGGTTTCCCAACTGGCTAAGAATAACGCTACGGTCCACCTGTACCGGTGGTATAAGTCCACCAAACAGGTAAGCCGTGTGGCATCCGGCGGAATTATTTTTTACCAAGAATTGATCCACTGGTTTCCTGTCCCATGTCGTAAAAGGCCACAAAAATAGGAACTCCTAAGCCAAGGTGTATTTCCGTGCCGATGGCTGAATGGCTGCAGGAGGTTAAACAATGCAGTCGTGAACGGAATATCTTGGGGTGTTCCCTTACTGTGTTAAGCGAAGCTCTGACACAGTGGACGACTTCTTTCTTCGCAACTCGTGGGATTTAAATGATAATAACATTTAAAAAAATCCTTACATGGTTCGCTATAGGCGATTATAAGCCAATATATTTGGTTTCTTGTAGTTGTTGTATGGTTGGTGCTGGAGGTGGAATGTTCGTTACTCTAATTTATAATGGTTAGAGTGGCACAAATCAATCTTCAGCATAAACGTACAGCAACTATGAATCTATCCAGACTTCTTCAAGAAGGTAAAGCTTCTATAGCTTTGGTTCAAGAACCATATTTCCAAAAGGGAAACTTCTACGTTGGAAAATTGTTAAACCCAATCTTTGTTGCCTTCAACAAGATCGGTATGACTAATCCACGTGAAATGCCTCGAGCATGCATACTTGCAAATAGTGCTCTCGATGTTTCTCTCATATCGGAGCTCACAACTCGGGATATTTGTGCTGTCACAGTTGGTATGACTATTGATGGCATAGACAGGAAATATGTCTATTGTTCGGCATATTTGCCGCATAACCAACCTTCGCCAAGCGATGACTTCAAAAAGGTTCTATCATACTGCTGCAAGAGTGATATACCGCTTGTAATCGGCAGTGACATAAATGCTCACCATATCATTTGGGGCAGCACAGATATAAATTCGAGGGGCTCTGATATGATGGAATTCGTGAGCAGTACAAACCTGCACATAGTCAATGCAGGAAACCGCCCAACTTTTGTGAGATCTGGAAGAGAGGAGGTTTTGGACGTAACTCTCTGCTCTGATAGAATTGCGCATGAGTTGGTGAATTGGCTCGTCTCCGATGAGCTCGAACCTTCGTTGTCTGATCATAAGTACATATTCTTTGATCATTCAAACGTTAAATTTGATATTATCACATATCGTAATACCAAATCTACAAACTGGGACCTCTATGAAGAGGGCTTGGCGACTAGATTTTACGGGTACCAACCAACAATTGAAACCCCAATTGATTTGGAAAATGTTGTCGACGAGACAAATTCACTCATAGTTGCAGCATATGAAGAGTCTTGTCCACTTCGGATTGTGCGAGCTACTAGAGGAACTCCTTGGTGGAATGCTGAACTTGCTAGACTAAGGAAACTATGCAGAAGAGCTTGGAACCACCGACGCAGAGATGGGTCGGAGGCATTCGTGTTGGCTCGAAGGGCTTACAAAAATGCTCTTCGATCGTCTGAGCGAAGTGGTTGGAAAAGCCTCTGCACAAATGTCTCTAGTCTCAACGAGGCTAGCAGATTAAATAAGTTACTTTCGAAGTCTAAGGACTTTAATGTCAGTTTCTTAAGAACTTCAGATGGTGAACACTTGTCTGATGAAAGTGATGTACTTCACTGCCTTTTTAACACTCACTTTCCAGGATGTATGGATCCATCACCGACAGCTCTTCCCGAGACTTTTTCAGGTAGTTACGATTCTTGGGCCCTTGCTCGAAGCGTTGTGACGATTGAATCGGTCAAATGGGCAGTTGAGAGTTTTGCTCCGTACAAATCTCCTGGAAAGGATGGAGTTTTCCCAGTGTTACTGCAGAAAGGGTATGAACATTTCAAACATGTTTTGAAGAAAATACTTACTTTTAGTCTTGCGACAGGATATATTCCAAGAGCCTGGCAGGAAATAATTGTCAAATTTATTCCCAAAGGCGGTCGCGACACTTATGAGGAAGCGAAGAGTTTCAGGCCTATCAGTCTTAGCTCATTTCTTCTTAAAACAGTGGAACGCATAGTCGATCACTATATCAGGAATGTTAGTCTGGGCGTGCAACCGCTACATGGAATGCAACATGCTTACCAGCGTGGAAAGTCCACTACAACCCTGTTACATGATGTTGTGTACAACATTGAAAAAGCTTTCTCACAAAAGCAATCTTGCTTGGGAGTTTTCCTAGATATTGAAGGTGCCTTTGATAACGTGTCTTTCAATTCAATTCTGGAAGCAGCCCGTGGTCATGGCATACCTTCAAGTATCACAAATTGGATACACGCAATGCTTAGCAATCGACTTCTTTGTTCATCGCTTCGGCAAGCAGAGATTAGAAAGCTGAGTGTCTGTGGATGTCCTCAAGGTGGTGTACTATCCCCACTTTTATGGAACCTAGTCGCTGATGGTTTGTTAAGGAAACTTAATAACCTTGGATTTCCGACTTATGGTTTTGCCGACGATTATCATATATTGATGACCGGTATAAGCATTAACACTCTCTTTGATTTAATGCAGCAAGCCCTGCGATCTGTTGAACAATGGTGTTGTCAGGTTGGATTGTCTGTAAATCCGGGCAAAACATCAATGGTTCTTTTCACTCATCGTAGGATAATCACAGGAGCTCGTCCGTTACAGTTCTTCGGTTCAGAGGTCACTGTGGTCGATCAAGTTAAATACGTCGGGGTTATTCTTGACTCAAAACTGGATTGGTCTGCTCACATTGACTTCAGGATTAAGAGAGCTTGTATGGCTTTCGGCCAATGCAGACGAGCTTTTGGAAAATCATGGGGACTCAAACCCAGATATATTCATTGGATCTACACAACTATTGTTAGACCAATTTTAGCATATGGTTGTCTTGTATGGTGGCAGAAAGGAGAAGTCGCGACAGTTCAGTCAAAGCTAAATCATCTCCAAAGGATGGTCCTAATGGCGATGACAGGAGCATTCACGACAACTCCTACTGCTGCTCTAGAGGCGCTACTGTGCCACTACCACTACATGTGTTCCTAAAACAAGAAGCATTATCTTGTGCATACCGTCTTAACGTTACAGGGCTTTGGAACAGTAACCCATTAGATTATGCTACCAGCCACACTCGCTTGTGGTCTCAAATGGTTACGTGGGATGAGTATTTACTCGCTCCTAGTGACCTAACTCTCACGTGCAGTTTTCCTTTCAAAACATTCAATGTGAGCTATCCTCTTCGTGAGGAATGGTTGTCTGGTTGTCTGGAACGACAACTTGATGAACACATAGTTTGTTATACGGACGGTTCTCTGTTGAATGGTCGTGCAGGTGCTGGTGTCTACTGTCGTGAAATGAGGCTGGAGCAGTCTCATTCACTTGGTAGATACTGTACTGTGTTCCAAGCAGAAATCTACGCGATTCTGTGTGGAGTACAATCGGCACTTCAGCAGAGGATCTGTGGTAAACGAATTTATTTTTGTTCCGACAGTCAGGCAGCCTTAAAAGCACTCAGTTCGAATGACTCACGGTCGAATCTAGTGATCGCATGTCGAACTCAAATTGAAGACCTCAGCATTTCAAATGCTGTTTACTTCTTATGGGTACCCGGCCATTCTGGTATTACTGGAAATGAATGGGCTGATGAGTTGGCTAGAGCTGGTGCAACGAATGATTTCGTTGGTCCTGAACCAGCTTTACCACTTTCAACTAGTTGGATAAAGCACAAGATTCGTTCTTGGGCTGCATCCAAACATGCCAGCTACTGGCGCAGCTTGCAAACTTGCGCTCAGACAAAAGCATTTCTACCAGATTTAAATCTGAAAATGTCAAAGTGTCTACTGCATTTCTCCAAGCAACATTGCAGTATTCTGGTCAGAGCTCTGACTGGACATTGCAAACTCAATTATCACATGGCTACTATTCAACGTGCTGAGTATTATTCGTGTGATTTGTGTGAATGCGATTATGGTACTTCATATCATCTGATATGTAACTGTCCCGCATTGACGCAGCTACGTATCCGGGTTTTTGGTTCTCCATACATGGTTGAGTCTGTGTATGCGGAGCTAAAATTGAAGGATATTCTCTCGTTTCTCACCCAATGTGGTAAGGAGCTATAGTCAGAAGGGTTCATCGTTCTTCCTGGAGTGAATGAATCCCTTCTGTATTCACCTTAAATAGGGTTTAGCAGATTGTTTGGCATCTTTTAGGGGGTGCCGAATTTACTTCTGCTCGTACATACTGCGAATCGTTCTGCATTCTTCCGGGAGTGCAGAATGGTGTCGCTTTTGTAAGATCTCTAAATCCTCTCGGGGGTTGGAGGTTTTATTAACAGCAGACTGTTCGGGACCTCGTAGAGGTTCAGAATTTACTTCTGCTTCCACTAAATGTGATCCTCAGCAGATTGTTCGGCATCCCTTAGGGGTGCAGAATTTACTTCTGCTTTTATGTGTTTTTGTGTCGTCAATTTTTCCCATCCTCCTAGTCCAACCCTTACCATTTCCTTTCAATCCTTCCCTCTTATATATCGGGAAAATGATGCTAAAAACAAATTGATGGCAAGGCACAAATCTCCAAATATCAAGGGGAACGTGCCATTTGAGCCAATTTGTTCTGATTCCTGATTCCTGATTCGACACGTAGGGTGGTCGATATGAACAATAATGTTTTTACCACATTCCAAACAGTGACTATAGCGACGAAAGGCTGTTTTAATTCCAACTGGCTGATTACACTGCACTATTTAAATTAAACCCAATAAAACGCTATTTAGTATGAATTTGATTCATAGAAGTAACAGGAGTTCAGCATTGTCAGTAAATCTCGAGCACACAGTAGGCGCAGTGTATTAATGGCGCGTGAGAATCGCGTTATCAAAAAATCAGTACTGAATTTTTCTGCTGTGAGTTTTCTGATCGACGATTTTTTTGTCTATATATCACTTCTGAAATATTTCAGTCGCGATAATCGAAATTTTGATATTTTCCCAACACTGATTGTGATGGAAATGAGTCGATGATTAACCCTTTATTATAATCATTTTCTTGGATTTACCAATAAAATAGAGTATTGCTAACCGCGAGTTTTCCTTTAGCAGAATTTTACTGTGACACAATTTATTAGAACGTAATTCGTCGAGTGACTGAATTTTACAAGAATACCAGAGTGTAAGAAACATGTGTTGAATGAATAAAACTATAAAAATAAGTAATTTTTGACACTCGAATATTCCGGTGAATTTTTGTGTTTTACATAGGTACAAAAATACATAGAGAATGCTTCTACATATGTAGTTAGAGAACCGTATCACTAACTAAAAAGCCAAATTCAATCGAAATTTCTCTATCATAAATAGTAATGACTTTACCCTTCTTTACTTTACCAAGAAGGTTTCGCTATTTTAATACTGATCTGTATTAGTCACAGACCATTCTTTCAAATAGTTAAATGCTGTTTAGAATAAAATACTGGCTCTCACTTGCCTTCAAGTACAAATCTACTAGCCGACACTGAAATATCGCTAAATTCAGCTCACGATTTCAGCACCCATACCCACGTCCGGCACATGTACATTGAAGTGCTCTTCTGGTACGGTTAAATTGCAGTGCTCATCCTCACAACATATCTCCGCGGGCAATGCTTTCACATTAAATATGAATATCGTAAAGTGGTTGTGCCATAGAACTTTTCGGCTTTCGGACCGAGGAAAACTTCTTGCTTTGTCTGCTAGGACTGGGCACTGGTGTGCCAGATGTGGTTCCCACCTGTGCTATTTCCACACGATCAAACATGGTGTGTAGTTTATCTCGCTTCATTTGACAGAATTAGGTCAAACTGGAAAAACATCTTGATATGGAAAACCGACTGCCGGTAGGTTGAAAGTTTTATAGTGGGTGGAATTTATGTGCTTCTTTTCGCCAATATGGTCCAATACCATTCGGCACGCTTCCAAAAGTGGAAGCAGTTGCAATGCGCAACGAAAATCCGCAAACAGAGGAAGTGATATCTTTTATAGATTTCCGTATTGGATTTCTATATTTTGGAAACTATCCTTCAGTAGATGTAGTGTTGGTGGGCAGGACATGATACAACTTAAGCGAGATTGTTAATCAACTAAATGGCCATGGAAGGAGCCAGCAATTTTTTTAAATTTTATATATAAATATTATAGACTAGATAATAAATTGTTTTTTGAAATCAGTAATCTCAAACATTTTTAGCATCTATTCTATTCTACTTTCTACATAAAAGGAATTTACTGAAAATTATTACGTCTACAAGTACGCAAAAAGAGCTCCCTGCTAGAAAAAACTGATGTCAAATCGAAGTATTCATTTAGAAAGGGTTATATTCCTGGATTGGTTATTCAAAATGTAATGTGTAATAAACTATTCGACGAGCATCGGAGACAAACCGCTGCTAGGATATATGATCTTAGTACTTGTTACGATTCCGTAATTTAGCATCATCGCAACTCTCGGTCACAGGTTGCGGCTCCGTTTAAAATTAATTTTGATAAACATGGAAAGGGGGATATTGCTTCGTCAATACGAAAGACACACCGATTACGTTTTACCATTGGCACATCATTTGCTTCTGCAATTCTGTGATTTTTTTTAGGAAAAAATTGCGAACCTGCTTGTAATGTGTAATGGGCGAAAGGAATCTTTAAAACGACTTACCTACTAATACAAAACTTTAGTTATAATATTATGTGGAATTGTATCGAGTGGTTCTATAAGTTTGAGTGTGATGAATAGGGTGGTACAAAATATTTATTTCAGCTCCACCAAACTTTTCGTGTTCTTTTTGAGTACCATAAGAACTATGCAAAATTTTAGCTCCATCGGTGAAATCATATTTTCGCGTCCGAGGTTTAAAGTTTGTTAGGGATTTAGTATGGGATAATTGATTTTTTACAAAAAAAAATCGACCGTAGATCAACCTATGAACTCTAAAAATCAGTGTCTGTGTTATTTTCGAAGGAAATTTAACGAGAAGGGAAACTTTTGAAGACCACAAAACAATCCGACATATGAGGAAGTTTGAGTTTGGTGAAGCGAGAAAATAAACCTTTTTCGCATTCAACCTTGTCTCACCCCAATGTGTAACTCATTTGTATTAAACCCGAGAGGATGCTCGAAAACCATTTTCAAAATTTCATTCTGCCTTTCAGGCTTTTGTTGTCCTGGTGAAACAACAATTTGACCGAATTGGTTGTACTGCAAAAAGCATTACTGGTCTGAAAATTTGTTTTTAAATTAATAATTTGTTCTTAAGACAGAGCTTAGAATTTCAGTTCAAAAGGAATATAAATATTTAATATAATCATTACACTTTGCCTGGATTCCTTTTATGTGATCCTTGAAAGTGAGTTTTCACGGATTACTAATTGAACAATGCCAAATGCTCTTCAGTCATAGGACTCAAAAAATCCTTTGATCCTCAAAATTGATAAAAATCGTAGTTTCATGAATATCATAAACTTATATTGCAAATATTGTCTAACCTCGAAAATTCAATTGCGTATTATAGTTCGTATTACGTACTACAATATATGGAAATATCGCATTATCACGAGATATATATATACGACCTATCAGAAATTCATAACATTTGGTACAACTGTTTTCCATCGAGAAATATTGGAGCATTATTTTTTCATTTTGTTGTTAGGTGAACCATTTCCAAGACAGATGAGTTAAGAATCGATTTTTGCTTTATTTTGAATAGATTCTTTTGAAAATTCATAATAATTGAACCGATTTTTGCCTTTCTCATATAGAAAGGTTATGCAATCACTGTGAAAACCGACTTTTGAACCGAGGCCCGGAGAGCCGAGTGTCATATACCATTCGACTCAGTTCGTCGAGTAAGCAAAATGTGTGTCTGTGTGTGTGTGTGTGTGTGTGTGTGTGTGTGTGTGTGTGTGTGTGTGTGTGTGTGTGTGTGTGTGTGTGTGTGTGTGTGTGTGTGTGTGTGTGTGTGTGTGTGTGTGTGTGTGTGTGTGTGTGTGTGTGTGTGTGTGTGTGTGTGTGTGTGTGTGTGTGTGTGTGTGTGTGTGTGTGTGTGTGTGTGTGTGTGTGTGTGTGTGTGTGTTTGTGTATGTAACGTTTTTTTGCACTAACTTTTCTCGGAGATGGCTGAACCGATTTTCACAATCTTAGATTCAAATGAAAGGTCTTGTGGTCCCACACAAAATTCCTGAATATTATTTGGATCCGACTTCCGGTTCCGGAATTATGGGGTAAAATGTGCAAAAAATTGTGAAAATAAGTGTACTAACTTTTTTCAGAGATGGCTGAACCGATTTTCACAAATTTAGGTTCAAATGAATGGTCTTGTGGTCCCATACAAAATTCCTGAATATTATTTGGATCCGATTCCCGGTTCGGGAGTTATGGGGTAAAATGTGTCAAAAAAAGAAAATATGTGTTCTAACTTTTCTCATAGATGGCGCGACCGATTTTCACAAACTTAGATTCAAATGAAAGGTCTTGTGGTCCCATACAAAATTCCTGAATATTATTTGAATCCGACTTCCGGTTCGGGAGTTATGGGGTAAAATGTGTCAAAAAAAGAAGATATGTTGTTCATAGATGGCGCGACCGATTTTCACAAACTTAGATTCAAATAAAAGGTCTTGTGGTCCCATACAAAATTCCAGAATATTATTTGGATCCGACTTCCGGTTCCGGAATTATGGGGTAAAATGTGCAAAAAATTGTGAAAATAAGTGCACTAACTTTTCTCATAGATTGCGCGACCGATTTTCACAAACTTAGGTTCAAATGAAATGTCTAAAGGTCCCATAAAAAATTTCTGAATATTATTTTGATCCGACTTCCTGTTCGGGAGTTATGGGGTAAAATTCGCAAAAAAAAAGAAAATATGTGATCTAACTTTTTTCATAGATGGCGCGACTGATTTTCACAAACTTAGATTCAAATGAAAGGTTCTGTGGTCCCATACAAAATTCCAGAATATTATTTGGATCCGACTTCCGGTTCCGGAATTATAGGGTAAAATGTGCAAAAAATTGTGAAAATAAGTGCACTAACTTTTCTCATAGATTGCGCGACCGATTTTCACAAACTTAGGTTCAAATGAAATGTCTTGAGGTCCCATAAAAAATTTCTGAATATTATTTTGATCCGACTTCCTGTTCGGGAGTTATGGGGTAAAATTCGCAAAAAAAAGAAAATATGTGGTCTAACTTTTTTCATAGATGGCGCGACTGATTTTCACAAACTTAGATTCAAATGAAAGGTTCTGTGGTCCCATGCGTAATTCCTGAATTTCATGCGGATCCGACTTCCGGATCCGGAAATATAGGGAAAAGTGTGTTAAAAATTGTATACCATCACTGAAAATGGGGAAAAACCTTAAAAAATTTCTAAATCGACCTCAAATCTTTCCCAATTGATAGTTTTTATCAGTAGACGGTCAAACAAACCGATTTCGTTTATTCTTTCAAGAATCGCAGAGAATTATTTTGAAGAATACCACAGTATTATATATGATAGTATGATTGATATGAGAAAGGCATCATTACACCACTAGGTGGATTAAAACAGGTTTTTTGTATGACAAACTCTGTGTTTTTCAAGAAAAAAATAAAAGTAGAACAAAACTGGATTATTTGTAGATAGGAGGGCGTTATATATATTTTGTTTATTGTTTTTGTAAATTTATACTTTTCCTTCATACAATGTAAAAAATAAGCGAAATGAGTTTTTTTGTTTTTGAGTTATACTTTTTTGCATACGTTTTTACTGTTCTCATGGATTATAGATGGAGGGCACTATTCGTTTTGAAAGATTGAAAGTTTGGACTTTCATTCATTACACATAAACAATGTGAGATACTTTATTGATATGATATGTAGTAAAGTATAAATTAAAAAAAAATAATATGGAAACATGTTGCGTCTTCTATGTACAAAGTAATAGATGAAACAATCTTTCAAAAACAATAATTCAATTTTACTATCAAAGATTTGTGTTTTAGTCTTTGTTAAGACGTAGAGCCGTAATAAAAACCGCGAAAGTGTTACCGTAGAGACGGGATTCGAACCCGTAGCTAACTCCTAACCGGGGATTCCCCCTGGGCTTGGACTTTTTCCGAGGCCCAGAAATTCGAAGATTTAAAAGTGTTTCTTATTCTTCATAATAAATCATTCATTTTGCTCATTCCAAAAATAACAAAAAAGTCGGGTGGATAATGTAACAGACATAACTGGAGGGCGTGAAAACGAATAAAACTGTCATACTTCTTCCGAAAAAAAACTTAGCATAATCATTTCGGAATATTCCAATGGTTTAAAATGGAACCGATTTGCGAAATTTATCCGATATTTACGACTGTTGAGTACGTTTCGCCATCTGAATTCTGAAACTGAATTCGCAACCTGAAAATAAATTAAGTATTAAGGTGGACCCTAATCCTGGTTCTGAATGCAATTCCGAAACTTGGTTTTAGGATTTTGTTCCAGAATCCAAACCAAAATTGAATTCTCAAATTGAACATACAATGTTCAGAAACTGAATGCGATTAGTGATAAGCTGTTGTTGCTGCTGCTGGTGGTTGAAGGTGATTTAATCACAAATTGCTGAACATATTTCCGATGACATAAAGAAAGAATTGTGTTTTTGCTTTTAGTACTAGTCGAGGTATTCACGATTAAATTCTATCCTTCTCCTTCACAGGGCGAATTTTAAAAGGAAGCACCATAGCGAAAGTCATACGTGTTCATATCAAAACAAATATTCAGTTCAGTTCGGTTTTACATCTCCTCCAAGTCAGTCGATAAAACAAAACCGCTTACGTTGGAAACAGAAGAAACCAAGTACAGTATTGTGTAGTGAACAATAGACCTTGAAAATGAGTGAACCATACGAACAAAAGCTACCGCCGACACGAAAGAATACAATTGTTGTTGACTTTAGGCAGTGCCAAATTCGACCTTCGATACGAGAACTTGAAGGAGCAAATGCAGCTGGACATTAAACGTGTGCATTTACTTCAATGCAATAAGACGAATAATGTTGTTTACATCCAGTTTTATAAAGAGTTGGATGCAATTCAATTCGCAAAAGACAATAACAATGTGCACTATGTGGAACACGAGAACATTAGGTACAACATTCCAGTATATATGGATGATAGTGCTATTGAAGTGCGATTCTCTCTATCGAAAAAGAAAAGTGGAAGAATTTTTTCCCCGGTATTCTAAATGGCGTACGTGTATTACGCATACACTTGAAGAAGCCTATACCTTCTTATGTGATTTTCGGTCAAGATACAAGAATTCCGTGCAAATCACTTGTTACCTATGACAATCAGATGGCCATATGTCAGTATTGTCAAAAAGCTGTTCACTACGGTAAGCCATGTGATAAACTGGACAAGGAGACAACTACACCAAAGGACAACAGTGCTTCCGTCACACCAACCCAAAGTAATCCCAGTACACCTGTGACAGTCACCAACAACAGTGAAGCATCCACTTCAACGAAACCATCCAACGTATCCCCTATAGAACAAAGTGCATTAACTGCAGTTAACAGCTTACCATCCAACCAACCAGCAACAGCAAACAATGTACAACAAGGCTCATCTCCAGCAACTAGCAATGAAAACAACAACAATACCGTCGATGTGGCAATGGATGACGAGACGAACCACGAACGAAGTGCCCCTCAATCCTCGCAGGAGGGCAATGGAAGTTCCTCTCCCCCTAGAAAAAGGGTGACAACGAGATCCAACTCAAAAAAAAATTTATTTAAAAAATCGGCTCAATCGGCCACGTAAAGCTTGTACGCAAATAGGCCTGAATAAAAAATATCTTTTAAATAAAAAAATATTCACTTCCTTGTTTAAATGAAATGATGTTTCTCTTACGAAGATTTATCTAGCGATAGCAGAGAAACCTGCTTTTTCGTTTTTCAACAATGGCCGTTTTCCTACACGCTAAGAATTTTTTTACACGAATCTTCGAACAGCCGAATGCTCGGCAAACATTAAAACAGCTGAAATTCTAGGTACTTTTCATTTGACAGGTAATTTGCATCTATGCGAGATTTTCAGTCTCGGAAATACTTTCAATTGCCGAGATTTTTGTCGCTTATTTAAATGAATTACCGAAATTATCGGTGTTCATGCATGCGAGTTATTGCCGTGATTCTAAGCATTGAAACATGCGGGTGAGTAATGTCACAGACATAACTGTAGGATTTAAATACGAATAAAAATGATAATCGTTTGTATTAGTTGATTGTGTGAATTTCGCCACTTTTACAGATTTGCTTCCATAATTGTAACGGTGCATTTATACTAAAGATTGACTTATTGGCGACAAATATTTTCTATAACACAAATAAAAAAATGTGGAACAAATTGCACCAAAGCAATCTTTATAGTTCTTTAGATAACATTTAAAGCCATTAGAACGGCTGATTTTGCATGATGTTCCCTCATCGTTGTCCACTTTTCGTTGTATTTTGCTCCAATGGAAACGACCAGCGGCAGGCTGACGCAATCGATTTTCTTCGAAGAGAAACAGCCTCTGCGAAAGTCCCGCATTTAATTCAATGCTGAACTGAATTCTCGATACAGGAACTAGAACTGAGTTCTGAAGCTGAGCCAACCGGAATGATGCACTTGCTTTACTTCCTGCTCAATCAACTGTAAGCTGCAACTGCAAATACATATATCAATTGCTAACCTTTTATACCTACTCAGGTACTCGTTGATTTCAAACATATCAGAAAACTTTAGTTTTGAATTATTTGTGATTACAGGGTCCGGCACTCGAAGTGTAATCAACTTCAGACCTTCGAGCCTGGTGTCAAGGTAAATGCGACATATTATCGGGAAAGTATTCTGGAGGTTGCTTTGAAGCCGTGGGAAGACAAACATTTCGGTGGCAGACGATGGACGTTTCAGCAGGACTCGGCACCGTCTCACAAAGCTCGAGTGAACCAAGAATGGCTGAAAAACAACGATCCGAACTTCATCACGTCCACACAATGGCTCTCGAATTCACCAGATGCGAATCCAATGGATTATTCTCTTTGGGCCATTTTGGAGAGCAAAGTCCGAACTAAAAGATACACCAGTCTCGAGGCGCTGAAAAAAGTTATTGTCCGCGAGTTGGCCAAAATACACCTGCAAGTCACATTCGGGCAGCTTGCGATTCGTTTTTCGACCGTCTCAAGGCCATAGTCAAGGCAAAAGGTGGTCATATCGAGCAAAAGTGAATTGATTCTGAATTTTGTATTATTTTTACACATTTTGTACTTTGAAATAAGTAAAAGTAATTTTCCAAACTGAATTTATGGCCTTTTTAAATGGTTACACTTCGAGTGCCGGACCCTGTATGTCATGCAACTAAAAATGTTATCATAGATGGATGATAATATTTCCGATGACATGTCGCAAATATTATGTTGATACGTTAGATACAACATGAGATTTACACGATCAAAAACTTATCACTCTCTCAAAGGGTAAGTTTTGAAAAGGCACCCCATAGTAAAGTAAGTCGTATTCACGACAAAAGAAACTTTTTGAGGTCGACTGAGAAAATGTTTTGACTTGATAGCAAGAATAGGGTCTTGCAGGACAATGATCTGAATCATCAAAGCAACCTTTGTACTGTCTGAAAGAAGGAAAATGACATCGCTCTCCCAACAACCCGAAACAAACCCTATCGAATAAATCTGGTCCAACAAAGAGAAAGCTAGCAGGAATGCCTGTTCACCTCTTTCGAGAAGTTATGCTGAAAACTTTCTTAAAGGGGGACTAAACTTGGGTGTAATTGATTGCGCTGAATATATTGAAATATATGAAGTAAATACTTTCATTACTTTTGAAATACTCACACCTCTTTTTTTGCGGAACAGACTGTACGTAAGTTTTGCATTGAAATTAACCGCGTTACTCAGAAGTGATAGGGTAAGGACTCCCTATTTCATCTCAGTTCCAATTTCCATCTCATTCCTTCACCTCATCACTTTGAACATTAATCATATCTTTAAACGTACCTGAACAAAACAGTGGAACGTTTTAAAACATTTATTCTAAGTTTTGAAAAAAATAGTTAAAAAACCTTCAACGATCGCTTTTCTCATTTAGGAACCACTTTCGTTTGATTTAGGAACCACTTTCGTCTGAAGTTTTACAATTCATCATGTTTCTGAATATTTACTAATCGATTCGTCTCAAAACATGATCACTATTTCACATAATTACACCACTATTCAATGTTGGATGACTTTATAGTTAGTAATGTTCACTTTCCACTTGTTTATTCAACGATTAAAGACTTCTGAAATTACCTGATAAACAATAAAAGCAATGAAAAATATGAGCTGAAAAATTGTACTTAATTCACTTGATTGCGCTTTTTTTTCATCTCATTTCATATCGCAAAGTTGCCAAGTTTTCTCATAATGTTAAATAAAAAAAAATTTTTCTTCTGTAAATTATCATCAACAAGTATTTTTTGGTATCCATGACATTAGTTTAATTATATCATTGATATTTATATATAAATAAAACTGTTTCAGATTCTAATATTACCAAATAGAGCGTGTTAAATACTAATCAAATAACCATCGTGGCAAATCTAGTAGCACTGGTTTCTTTCCGCTATACGTCACCATATCACTGTTAAATGTGTGTGTTTCATCGGCTATGCACAGAGATGCCAGATATTTTCATAGATAATATGTATCTGCTCTATCTGTTTTCACTAATAAAATTAATCAAATTCAAATTCAAATTAAATTCAAATTGGTTTTAAATTTTAATATAAATGTTTATCAGTGTTCATCATGTGATGTGTCCGTTGATTATTAAACTTTTAAAGAAGTACTGTAATCAAATACTAATAGATACTCAGAGAGAAAAGTCTAACGTTTTACTTCTCACTTTTTATGAACCTTTACAAATCTGTATTAATTTTAGAAAATCTGTAATCTGATTTAACGAACGCGAACGCAAAAATCTATACAATACAGATAAATCTGTATGAATGGCATCTCTGGTTCTACATTTTGTTTTTAGAAGGGCTAATGCCTTAATAGTAAAAATTCTTTTATTGTTTTTTTTAAGTTATCCAAATTAACTGCAGAGTAAAATTTTAAATTTGAAACGAAAGGTAATAAAAGCGATCCAAAATATTTTCAACGTCAAAATGATTCCAAACTGTTTTTTTTAAATATCATGTGTTGTGTCATAGTTGGCATTAGGCCCTTTTTAAGGAAAATTCTGACATTTTGAACCTGAGAGTGTAATAGTGTAATATTTTGGTTTTGATTGCTATCGCCATTGCTAATTTATGAGATGAATAAAGGACCAACGATAGGATGAATACAAAACCTTTGAGATGAAATTAGGAGCACAGTAGTGAACATATCAGAAGTGTTTTTAGCTGATTTTTTAATTATTATTTTAATTTCCAAGGAATGTGAATCAATTCCCAATGTGGAGCAAGGCGAATTAAGCAGAAATATGAAAAAATCGTAGTGATTTTGGTGGCTAAATCAGGTTTTTAAGGTAACGTCATTACAAATGAGATAAAATAGAGAGCCTTTACCTATTTATTTATTCAAGTTTTTATGGTTGTAAGATTCAAATGATTTTTACTAATCCTACTAATGTAAGTTTCAAATGATTTTTACTAATCCGAATCCTTGTTAATTTCTGTTCATAATTTAAATCATAAATTAAACAATTTGGAGCAATTACAATAAAATTAGCGATATTACAGAAGTGTGCAGTCACGGTACAATTTTTTTAATTCATGATTTTCGTGGTTGGAAATGATATTCTCATAACACCTAGATCAACTGCCTGTAATAATAATGCTAAACACGAAATAGAGTGGATTTCCACATAGGGTAAAACACTAATAACTAGTCCTACTTTTTCACAAATGTTAATTAACTGGCATCAGTATCTTTGCTCTGGTTTGAGGAAAAGTAAACATCATGAAACTGCCGTTGCAAACATGCAACAGTCGCATTAAGCGAAGGTAACATTTTAAATTAAGAATACTACTACTTCTACCATAGTTGGCATACGAAGAAATTGGTTTAAACAAAACTATTGTTTCTATTTAGAGAAAGTGCACCCATTTTCATCTCAGCTCCTCCTCTAATTGAACCCATTAGTTTGAATTAGATCAGCTATCTTTCAAAGTTTGAGAAATCAAGATGGAAAATTAAGCATTGGAAATACAGTTTCGAAATCAATAAACGTTCACTTAAAAGACAACTCAAACTAAAATGCTTTTAAAACCCGAAGGTTATGCATTTTCAGTTTTCTGCTTCATCACAAGACCTTAGAGAAGAGGGTCCAACTGGCACCGAAATCCTCTAGATAAAAGGCAAACTACGAAAATTGATATCGTTTGATCTTTCCCACACAATCGCGCTTCCTCTTGCATTAGCATTATCATCAAGCATGCGAATCTAACGGCAGCCACACACAACATCGACCAAAGAGTTGTTATGTAATCGGAAATGCACTCACAAATTGACAGAATACCTGATCTAGGTTTCGGCGTAGGCGGTTGCGTTCGGGGAGCCGCCTTCGGATGACCCAACGGCCGGGGGGCAGCGTTCGCACCTCGTACCGGTGGCGAAGGATGATTGTCCGGTGGGCAATAGGACAAATCCCTGGCCGCATCGACGCAAGGCCCATCGGGTGAGCTGCCATCCGTCCGGTTGTTTCCTGGTGCATTCGAACCCGGAACGTACATTGGTTGCCTTTGCGGTTGACGGTTTGATCCTCGGTTTAGTTTTGTTTCTATTGTATGCACTCTGTTTTACGAACTATTGTAAACCTTACTTGCCAACGATATAATCACATAGTAGCCGTGTAATGCGAAGCACTTGTGTCGCTGCACTGAGCTGCTGTCAACTCAAACCAACATCGATATGTGAACTATATGTATATCACTTTTTTGCAATTTTACCAGTGTTGTTTTTCGAGGTCAGTGTGCATTTTCTCCGGTTTTATGAAACAATCTGCTTTGCACTTCGTGTAGCAATTTATGTTTAGAATATTTACTGAAAGAACGGGTGACTGGTTATATTGTTATTCTGAAACATTTGAAAATGAATGTTCCAAATGAAAGAAAAAAATAATCGAATTGGGGAAAAATGTATCTTTGCAAAAGTTTCCTTAAACGTAACCAGTTAAGGGTAGAGCATTATCGAGTGTAAGATCAGAATCATTCTTACTTATGAAGGGACTTTCTTATAAAAATCCAATTGAACAGCATATCCCACAACAACAACAAAAAACATGTTTATGTTGGTAGGCTGCGCGGAAAAGACTTCGAATGAATCATTGTTTGTTCGCAGGACGGAAGATGGATTGATATCCGGCATGCTGAAATATGTAAATACAAAACTGATGAATCATCTGATCACCACCCACAACACCCGAGTTTTCCACGGTTATGGCGGTTCCTAGTCACGCATTGCTTCTAACAAATTACATCGGGTCTCACCACTACACGAATGCGGTCGAATCAAATTACACCTATACTGTCCAATGCTATGCACTGAGAGCAGTGAAACAGGACTAGATACAATTTTCCAGCTGCACCGCGAACGATTCCTTTCCGATGGCTACGGGGTCTCACGTTAAGTGTGACCGAATGCTGTGCGCTATACTTTCAGCAGCATATCTACCGAGATTCTCTCATGCAAACGAAAATCAACGAGAAAATCGATTTCCTCTCCATGTTAATTTCTATATTTATTTTCCACAAATACAGCTAGTCCATGGTCACTATTGAAACATATTGTTGTCTCAAGTCTTAAAACCGAACCTATATTTAAAAGGCTGACATCCAACGATTTGCATCGTGAGATTAGGTCAGCTGATACAAATTTTCCAAAATCGTTAAGGTTTCATATTATCTAACATAATTGGTCACAAATCACAAATCGGATTTTCATTACAGCATATGTCACAACACTTGAACTATCCTTGTTCCCAGGATTAAGCACAACGGAATCTTTCCTCTACCTCGTAGATAAGCTGCTCGATCAACTGTCTGACAGATGATGAAAATGGTAATTCGCGACAGCACACAATCAGAAGTAAACCGAAACCAGTCGCGAACGGCGCTCTCTGCAGACTGAATTCGATAGGCGAAACTCCTTTCGGTCGTTTAGTTTCGAGTAGTCAGTTGAAGTCGTTACTTGTTACATACCAATACTAGTCTCTCTCTCTCTCTCGTTCACTCTCGTTCTCGGAAAGAGGGGAGGTTGGAGTCGGCGCAGTATGCAAACACCGTCCAATGATTGTGGGGTTGAAGGGTAGTTTTACTTGGATGCACGCAAACCGTATGCTGCATGGAACATATCCTGCTACACTTTGATGCTGAATGAGAAACGCAACCGTCGAGGGGCTCGTTGGTGTCTGATAGTCAATTGTAATGCTTGCGATGTAGCAATGTATGTTTTAATGTTGAAATGAGTGCATTGAGAGCGATAGAATGAACAGAGTACTAATTTTTTGAAACCTACTTTCAAGGGTCTGATGCACTTTTAAACCTATAAAGCACAATGATGGTGCATTTCGTTGCTATCAGTACATTCCTAATTATGTCGATGTTAATGCATCATTGCGTATATTACAGCACTTTACTCTTACAAATTTTGTTGTTATTCAAAAAGTTCTTTGTTTTGCCTGCCACTCATTAGTTCAAAGCGTTACAGTTTACAAACTACACTGATTTGCACTGAAGAGTCGCAGACGAATCGTGAAGAAAAATAGGCGGGTGGGTAATGTTACAGTTATAACTGGAGGACGTGAATACGAAAAAAACTGACATACTTCTTCCGAATGTAGATAATCGTTTGCATAATTAGAAAATTTACTAGTAACATGGATTAAATGAGATTAGTTTTTTTTTTCGTGGACTTACACACTCAATAGAGAAAAACTTGACAGAATCATTCCGGAATTTTCCAATGGTTCAAAAGGGAACCAATTTGCGAAATTTGTCCGATATTTATGACTGTTAAGTACGTTTTGTCATCTAAATTCTGAAACTGAATTCTAAAACTAAATTCTAAACTTGAAAATGAGTTTAGAATTCAGGTGGACCAAAATTCTGGTTCTAAATGCAGTTCCGAAATTCAGTTTTAGGATTTTGTTCCAGAATCCAAACCAAAATTGAATTCTCAAATTGAACATCCAATATTCAGAAACTGAATGCGATTAGTGATAAGCTGTTGTTGCTGCTGCTGGTTGAAGGCGATTTAATCACAAATTGCTGATCATATTTCTGATGGCATGAAGAAAGAATTATTTTTTTTGCGTTTAGTACAAGTCGAGGTATTCACGATTAAATTCTACCCTTCTCTTCCACAGGGCGAATTTTAAAATAAACCCCATAGGGAAAGTAAAACGTATTCAATGAATATGTTTTTCTTACGGCGATTTATCTAGTTATAACAGAGAAAACTGCTTTTACGTTTATCAACAAAGGCTGTTTTCCTACACGCTAAGATTTTTTTCTACGAATCTCAGCAAGTTTGCAAAGATTTGAACAGTCGAGTGCTTGGCAAAAATTAAAACTAATAAAATTTAAGGTATTTTTAATTTGACAGGTAATTTGCATCTACCGATATTTTCGGTTTCAGAAAGACTTTAAAGTGTTTATGCCTGCAAGTTATTGCCGTGATTTTAAGCAATAAAAATCCTTTTTTAATGCACCTAGTGGTGTAATGATGCCTTTCTCATATTACACATTGACAGGTAACGTTTGGAGTATACACGGATAAAAATCTATTGCCGGTACCATGACTAAAAAACCATGGAATCATGAAATGTGTCTCCTCATGAGATCATGCCAATTATTTATGATTTCATAAACAAAATCATTCATATCATGAGCAATAATTCTAATTGACCCTTTTGAGACTTAGTTCTGACTCCTAATGCGTCCATTAGTTCATCCAATAGCAAAATTTTAATAAAAATGACAACAAAATGTATAAAAATTTCAGCTTATTTTATAATTTATAGCAGGTAATCAGTTGGTTCAAATAATGTTCTTAAGTAGATTTAATAATAAATAACGAAAAAAAATAAGAAGAATACGTTTTATTATACTCAGTCGTTGTGACTATATTAGTATTATATTAGGATAAGAATTCTATGTAAATGTGGCGGCGAAGAAAAACTTATGTAAATTGCCTTAAAAAATAAACGTATTTATGGAAAAAAAAAGAGCAATAATTCATCTCGAATGAAAATTTTCATGATATAAGTCATTATCCGCATGAAATCCAGAACTCAGTTCTAGTTCCTGTATAAGAAATTCAGTTCAGTATTGAATGAATTGCGGGACTTTTTTCGTATTCACGTCCTACAGTTATGTCTGTGACATTAGTAACCCACTTATTTACCTTTCTCTTATAGAAAGGCTATGATATCTCTATGAAAATTGATCTTTGAACCGAAGCCCGGAAGGCCGAATGTCATATACCATCGACTCACCTGGACGAACTGAGCAAATGTCTGTGTATGTATGTATGTGTTTATTTGACAAATAATGTCACTCGATTTTCTCCGAGATGGCTGAACCGATTTTCACAAACTCAGATTCAAATGAAAGGTGTTATGGTCCTATAGATCGCTATTGAATTTTATTTTTATCCGACATCCGGTTCCAGAATTACAATGCAATATGTGCAAATCTATGAGAAAATGCGCATTCAATTTTCTCGGAAATTTCTCAACCGATTTTTACAAACTAAGATGCAAATGAAAGGTCTTGAAATTCTTTGGAAAGTCATCGAAAAGTTTCAGATCTAGATCCGACTTCCGGTTCCGGCATTACAGTGGGATTCGCAAAAATTTCAACTTTCTTTGCGTTTCGCCTTCAAGCAGTTCAAGTGTTGGACATATTATTCACGAATATTTGGATATGAGAAAGCTTTGTGCAAAATGGGTGCCGCGTGAGCTCACAATCGATCAAAAACAACAACGAATTGATGATTCTGAGCAGTGTTTGGAGCTGTTATATCGAAAGCTGTTATATCGAAAATAAACTGAACGCGATGAACCGAACCCAAAGCGTGGAAAGACTCAACAATCGGCCGGTAAGGTTATGGCGTCTGTATTTTGCGATTCGCATGGTATAATTTTCATCGACTACCTTGAAAAGGGAAAAACCATCAACAGTGACTATTATATAGCGTTATTAGAGCGTTTGAAGGACGAAATTTAAAAAAAACGGCCTCATTTGAAGAAGAAAAAAGTTTTGTTTCATACAGACAATGCACCGTGTCACAAGTCGATGAAAACCATGCTGAAATTGAACGAAGACCTTTCATTTGGATCTATGTTTGTGGCTTCGAATTGCTCCCTCATCCACCGTATTCTCCAGATTTGGCCCCCAGTGACTTTTTCCTGTTTTCAGACCTCAAGAGAATGCTCGCTGGTAAAAAATTTAGAAACAATGAAGAGGTAATCGCTGAAACTGAGGCCTATTTTGAGGCAAAGGACAAATCGTACTACAAAAATGGTATCGAAAAGATCGCTGTATCGCCTCTGATGGCAATTATGTTGAATAATAAAAACGAATTTTGGCAAAAAAAATGTGTGTTTCTATTAAACGATACGAACTTTTCAGCCGAACTGTTATATTAATTTGACATAAATGTTTACAAATTGAAAAGGTGATGGTAGTTCATACCGAAGAAAGTTTTTTATTTTATTCGAGTTTGAGAAAAAGAAACTAGACAGAAACTTGTTTTTTATCCGTGTATACTCCAAACGTTACCTGTGTATACAAAACTAGGTACCATTTTCCATCTGGAAACGTAGGTTCTAAATTTTTAACCATTCAGTAATTCCAACCCTAACTTTTTTATCCATTAGGTAATATACAAAGTTTGAAGCTTTTTTAAAATTCACCGTTTAATTTGGTCGAAATTGTTTCAGACATTTAAAAATTAATTTCATATTCCTAGTCATTACAGGAAAATGATCTTGCAAACATGAGAATGCGCACGAAAAGAGTGTTTGAATTCATGTTTGTAGCTTTTTTCGTTATCGGACATTTTTTATCTATAAGCTCAAAATTATTTTGTAATTTAATGCGGTATCTGTACTGTTTTACACTAAATTTGATGTCTTCGTTGGTTTTCAATGCTCAGAAAAGTGACAGGGTTATGTTTCTTCCATTAACCATTCGCCTTTTTTGGGTATCTCGTTTGTTTCGATTACAGTTTTCAGAATTTAAACAAATCGACTAATAATCCTGGTTTACGAACAAAACTGAAGTGAAGAAACAGGAGAGGCAAAGTTTGGCCTGATTTGGCAAACTGTCACTTCAGCGGAGAAGTACTACAGTGGTACCGAAACAACAAAGTAGATTCCTTCGAACAGAGTAAGGGTAGGATTATTTCTTGATAGAACACTGGTAAACTTCTTAAAATCTTTTTCGATATTATCGTTTCGATATATGAAATAAATATAAATTTATTTTATTGTGAAGCGAAATTCATCGTTTGTTGTTTCATGATATTCATGATACAACTAAACAGAATAACATTCTGAATTAAATAACTCTAAGGTTCACTTATGAATGTATATGAACTTATGAAAATGAAGGATGCAATAAATTGTAAACATAACTCTTTTTAAGGCCATCGTCTAAGTAACATACCATGCGCGCGGGTGGTTTTAGGAAATTTTGAAAAATTTGACGAAACCAAAAAATACAGACCTTTGAAATACTTTTATCTATTTACAGGGTGAAAATGGCTGGAAAATTCGGAGGATTTTCCGAGTCTTATCAAAAATAACACTGAAAAATGAGCTTTTTTCGTAATTTTTCACAATTATTTGAAAAAATAATTCGATGGAATGAATTTTTTTTTTCAAAAAAACCTTATGCTGGCTTTTCATGGAAAATCAACGAATTTCACATAACCGATTTCGTGGAAATTTTTGAAATTGGTGGATTTTCTATGAAAAGCGTGAGAAGGTTTTCCAAAAATGTGTCCGAATGTAATCTTTGTATCCATCATAAGGTTTATTTGAAAAAAAAAATTATGTCATCGCATTAT
Organism: Malaya genurostris; assembly: GCF_030247185.1. NCBI lineage: Eukaryota > Metazoa > Arthropoda > Insecta > Diptera > Culicidae > Malaya > Malaya genurostris. The sequence continues at coordinate 274,206,260 of NC_080571.1, forward strand.
TTTTCCAGATAATTGTGAAAGATCACAAAAACACTCATTTTTCAGAGCTATTTTTGATAAGACTCGGAAAATCCTCCGAATTTTCCAGCCATTTTCACCCTATAGATAGATAAAAGTATTTCAAATGTCTGTATATTTTTGGTTTAGTCAAAATTTTCAAAATTTCCATCGAAAATTTCCTAAAACCACCCGCGCGCATGGTGCTTGGACGATGGCCTTAAAAACTTAGATTTTCCGTGATTGAAATCATACTCATAAAATTAGTATATTTTGAAGTATATAAACTACGCCGTCCAAAAGAAAGCCACTAACTTCAATGTTACTTGATAGATAAATTTTAGATAGTCCTCAATGAGCTATATATAACGGATAAAAATTATTAGCTTAATATTAATAATAATAATAATAATAATAATAATAATAATAATAATAAAAATAATAATAATAATAATAATAATAAAAATTTTCAACATAAAGTTACTTTGCAGTTATGTACGTTTCGATATAATATGAAAGCAAAACTAAGCGTTAATTGAAAGATACAGTTATATTGACTGAAAAACAAATGCAATCCAATTTAATTTTGCATCGATGGTGGTTTTCAATCAAACTTTCGATTCAATTGATGTCTATTTCATATTACTATACATTTAAATGTCGTGTAATTTTCATCTTTTCTTTCTGTGCATCTGACTTTAAGCATCTATTTTCGAAACCTCACTTTTCAGTTAAAAAATATATACATATCATATAAATTCATCTTCATTGCGAAACGGTCTCACATTAGGAAACAAAAATTTGTACAAGACAATTTAGAGTACATGAAAATATTACAATCATACCTAAAAATCAAAGTCATTGTGCTCCAATTTCTTTACCATCTAGCATTATCTGACCGATTTGACTACCTAGGATTCATAATTACATTTCTCAGTCAACATTTCTTTGATTTCCATAAGTCCATAAGTTTGTCGATCTCAAAAGGGACAACGTTGAGTAAAAAAGTAAAAATTTTAAACACATTTTTTTGTCAATCTCAAAAAGGTTATTTAAATTCGATGTTAATGTAAAATTAAGTTGAGATGTATTGATTTTTCAATTATTTAAATTGTAACATCGCATCAACTAGTGGAATGCAGGTAATGTGTATAGCAATTCAAAAGAATATGAACATTCTATTATCTCATGTGAAATCATACACAAAATAGCTTGTAGTCAACATATGTGAAGATCCAAGCAAATTGAGTGGAGTGGATTTTGAGTGAGCGAATCGGGCGGACATCGATGATTTGAAAGTGCTCCATATGATTAGACTGGAAAGTCGGTATCGGATATGCTTTTCAACCATTGATGCGTAGGTGTTCTGCTTGGACGGTTCCATCCGTGAACGGCAAGGAAGTAAATAAGCGTCTAGAAATGCAACATGACTGCTCTCTGGTAAGTGCGATCGACGCCCCTGCTCAGATGCACATCTCATAGCAGACACCAAAAGAAATCAGAGATAACAAATTGAAAATCAACACGTTACGCTACAAACGAAAGTGAGCAGAGCGGCAGCTTTTAGTTGTTTTTTGATTTGAAATAAAGCTCCAAGTTTATCCGGTAGATTGTGCTTAGAAAAATGGTTCAATAGAATCCAAAATAGTGATATTTTTTAATATCCCACAAATTTGTTAAAAGCATAGTAATCTAAAATCAATTACGTTAAATTAGTCTATACTACCCAACCTCACTGCTATTCCCAGACTGTAAGTTCATGCAACGTGAGAGCATAAACTCAGAGTTTGAGTAATTCGATTAACTAGTTTCCATACGAAATTATTCTAACCGAGGAGCGAATGACGATAATGATAAAGTCTCTATAAACGAGTAAAGTTGCCTCTTCAACAAATGCAACAATAGCATTTTACGATTTATAGTCTGTATTCAGAGGGTTTGTACCATTGACTTATAAAATACTAGTCATTTTTACATAATTTTCTTGTTGATCTTTGAGTAGAACCCCACAATCAATTGTTGAATTCCACGCAAAGCCCACGCAAGTGAGCAAGGAAGCGGAATCGTAACTACTTCATTTAGATTTTTTTATTGAGAGATTGCTATATCAGCTTGTTTGTAATTTGCCACGTTTGAAACAATGAATGAATGTTTATAGCAGTTTACGGCGCAGAAGCTGACCAAAACAATAACATCCAAACGACAAAATATGAGATTCATTTTTTCTTTTTAAATATTTATGATCTGAGGTCATCATGAAGTTATGACAATAAACAAAAGGTGACTCAAACAGAAATTTAAAAATTGAAATGTATTACCTCTATTCTTCGAACAAATATTGACTGGATGATCCATGATCAATCAGAGAAGATTTGTTCGTGTCTGTTGTAAAACAATGACACCTACACAATAGGGTGCTTCAATCAAACTAATCGTGGTTTACTGATGCGCATTCGACGCCTACGCTGAACTAAATTCTCATGTGTCTCGGATATTTTTGGAATCATTTCAATCCGGTGCCAATTTTCCGCGGGTGAATTATTTGATACATTCACCAAAGTCCAGTTCCATTCTGGAAGAGTGAAATTGGGAGGAATTGTAGGAAAAGTCCAGTTAGAATCAGGGATCGTCCAGTTTCCTTCTGGTAAGGTGAAATTGGGTGGAAGCGTCCAGTTTCCCTCCGGAAAGGTGAAGTTTGGTGGAATCGTCCAGTCTGGAGAAAGTGTCCAGTTTGTATCTGGGATGGTCCAATTTAGTTCTGGTGTCGTATAGTTCCAAACTGGAGTAGTGTAATTCGGAGGCAGCGTCCAGTTTGCATCCGGCGTGGTCCAGTTAAAATCCGGATATGTCCAGTTGATCGTCGGGGTTGTCCAGTTTACTTGCGGAGTCGTCCAGTTGACATCAGGAGTCGTCCAATTGTTATCTGGAGTAGTCCAATTAACATCCGGGGTTGTCCAGTTCACATTCGGAGTAGTCCAGTTTGCATTCGGAGTAGTCCAATTGGCATCCGGAGTAGTCCAATTGGCATCCGGAGTAGTCCAATTGGCGTCCGGAGTTGTCCAGTTTACAGCTGGAGTAGTCCAGTTTGCATCCGGAGTAGTCCAATTGGCGTCCGGAGTTGTCCAGTTTACAGCCGGAGTAGTCCAGTTTGCATCAGGAGTTGTCCAATTGGCATCCGGAGTTGTCCAGTTGGCATCCGGAGTTGTCCAGTTTACAACCGGAGTAGTCCAATTGACATCCGGAGTAGTCCAATTGGCGTCCGGAGTTGTCCAGTTTACAGCCGGAGTAGTCCAGTTTGCATCAGGAGTAGTCCAATTGGCATCCGGAGTAGTCCAATTGGCGTCCGGAGTTGTCCAGTTTACAGCCGGAGTAGTCCAGTTTGCATCAGGAGTAGTCCAATTGGCATCCGGAGTAGTCCAATTGACATCCGGAGTAGTCCAATTGGCGTCCGGAGTTGTCCAGTTTACAGCCGGAGTAGTCCAGTTTGCATCAGGAGTAGTCCAATTGGCATCCGGAGTAGTCCAATTGACATCCGGAGTAGTCCAATTGGCGTCCGGAGTTGTCCAGTTTACATCCGGGGTTGTCCAGTTTGCATCAGGAGTAGTCCAATTGGCGTTCGGAGTGGTCCAATTCACATCGGGAGTCGTCCAATTTGATGATGGTGTTGAAGTTGTTTCATTCAATTCGAGATGTTTTTGGTCTCCCTGATTTGTAAGAACTGACGAATCACTCAAGTATACTTCGGCAAGCGCTGCAGATATACCGAGTGAAAATACTAGCACGATACTGGCTAATATATTCATGATTAGATTCGAAAGCAATAAAGCTTAGTGCGCTACTTCTAATGCCGCAATAGTGTTACTGAACAATTTACAGGAAAGTTACAGAATATATAGCTCACGGGAAGAATTCTTATCAATCGATGATAAAAGTGACTTCGTTTATCGATTTCTCTTGGAAAGTCATTTCCGCAGCAAGACTTCAACAATGAATGAAGACAATCAACTATTGGATCTTATCTCGAAGCAATTATCACGATAAAATTGAGAGTAACGTACGTAAAAACCATGCACGTGCAAAATGTGAGCAATGTTTTTGCATCAAAACAATGATAGGAAATGGGAAATTCAAGTATTTTGCTTATGCCGCGCGTTGTGATAAAATCCAGATATGATGGAGAAATTGAGAAAAATTTGTTCACCTTATAAACCGCCTTTATAAATGCATTTAGTAAAATTGTCATGTCGTGTTTTTTTGTTCTCTGAGAATAATGCTGTATACACAGATAAAAATAATTACATCTATTTTCATGCACATATTTGGAGCACGAAATTGAATACAAAGTTACCCCTCAGATTTTTACTTTTCAATTTACTTCAAAAGCAAAACTAAGCGTAAATTAAAATATGTTGTATAAGTCATTGAAAAATGAAGGCATTCCGATTTACTTTTACATCAATGATGGTTTTCAAACAAATTTTTGATTCAATTGATGTCTATTTCAAAGTATCATTGAGTTACATGTCGTGTAAATTTCATTATTTTTCTGTGTATTTCTTCTAGTTAAGTAAAATTTAACGTGAGATTTAAGCAATATAGAATTTTGATTAGCGACTTAGTACATGGATTTTTCCCAAACAAATGTTTTCATAGCAATAGTTTCAGTATTGAATGAACAACCATCTTATCATGAAGCAGTTATCAAGTTTTAGTTTAAAAACTGTAAGAAATAAATATTTGTAAAGTAAATTTAAAACGACGAGCTTTGCCAGATATCCGTCAAACTCAAATCCTAAGTTAAAATATGACTGGGGATCAACAAAACGCGTTTCAATTTAGTGAGTTTTTAGTTCAGCTTAAAAAAATTGTGATACGCTAATATTTGGTTAGATTTGTATGGGTAAAATTCGAGTCGCTAACTACATGAACCTTCCAAAGAATGACAAAAAGGCTCAAGGACCGGTTGACGTTGGATCATAAGCACAGAGCAGAAAGAATATCGGAAGCAATATATAAGGAAAAAGAATAGAAATGCTAAGGGGAACGTGCCATTTGAGCCAATTTGTTCTGATTCCTGACCTCTCAAAGCATACTTTTAAGATTTTTGAACTGCACAATGATAGATCAATATTTAGGGGAAATTTAGCTTCAGGCCACTACTGGAAAGCGTTCTGGAACGATATAAAGCTAACTTGGTGCACTTTGTGCCCAATGTTCTCCTTAGATATTTATAGAATTTCATTTACACACAACGAAGAAATCAAGAAAGCGTGTAAATATGATTCAATCTCAGCTGATACAACTAAATTTCGCATTTAAGTAGACACGAAACCTGAATTTACAAGTTAATGGATTTGATATTTTGTTATCACCCATGAAAGCACGACATACTTGAATTTACGTCAGGCGTAGTTTTCATTATTTCTAAGAGTGTAGTGGTGGAAAAATGAACACCACAGAAAAAAATCGATTTTCGAGTTTAAATGAAATCGCTCAGCTGAAATCTGGAAGGAAATAAAAGGTACCCAATATTTGACTACTTCCTTACTTTTGAATTTTAAGTATTTCCGTTCGTTCGCTCTTCCGATTGCTCCAAAAGCACCTTACAACGAGAGTTTCGCCCAATAGCTTACTAGCTGTGTAAGTACACTTGACAATAGAGTAGTCACTCGGCTCACGGAGATGTCCTCAACAGACACAAATTTCTTTTTTGCTATCAAGTTCGGTAAGAGGTAAGGTAATTTATGATCAGGCAATCCATTTGCAACTGTGAACAAGTTTCTTTTTATCGTACAACGGTTTGATTTTATTAAAACATAGGGGTTAATTTTTAACTCTCTATTATGGCAGGTACAGAAGTAGCAATGAGATACAACGAAACTTCTTTACCGGATGAACAATGGAAACAAATGAATTCAACTTCAAAATCTAGTTTCAGAATCCAAGTTCGAAATTTAGCATGCAGGTTCTGAATTCTAGAAATGAGTTCTGATACTGAATTTTGGAGCTTAGATCTAACATTAGGTTCCAGAATCCAGATCCAAATTTCATATAATGAATTTTGTTTCAGAATTCTGAAGTTGAAATTCAATCATTCACGATTAACGATGATCACAAACACATTTGGCATCGGAAGCATTAGGAAGATTAGCGCAGATTCCAAATCATCGAATAATTTGGACAGATGCTACATTTACTGGGACAAATTACTCAATAATCAGCGTTACAAAGTTTGCATTGAATACTCCCACGGAGCTCACCCGGTTTCTTTAAGGTTGAAACTTCTATAATCGGAACAAATAAACAAAAAGAAGAATGAAACGTTTTTCTTATCATTTGAATTTTGATCTTAACTGAAAAAAACCGATTGAATTTTATTCAACACATTTTTTTCTCATCATTTTTCTAAAAATACCACTATCTTGGGTGGTAAAATTTAGTTACTACTTTTGATATTCATCAAGCTAATTGACGTGATCGGATGTACACATTCAAACATCAGTCTATTTAATTTCTTAAAAGTGTTTTTAAAAATTAATAAAAGTATTAATAATAATACTAATAATAATTAATAATAATACGTACCTTTGCTACGCACGTTTGTGTTGAATGTTTTCGAACCTATCCATCTATAAATCACCTAGTTACAAGCGTTTAAAAGCATGGTAACTTTGAGCTTACTCGGTTAGTACAGAGTTTTCATTTCATATGTTCATTTACACACAATATTTGGTCATGTTTCATTGCTTCCTGTGTCAAAATGTGACTGGCCATTTTCGCCGCACTCATATATAATATTCCGAGTGAAAATTTTTTTTTTCGCAAGACCAAAAGAGGCCACTTATGCCCCGGGTCTCCTCTACATAAAGGAATGCCTTCAAAAGCGTCTACTTTCACTTCTAAGGTCACACAATGGTTCTACACGGAGAACCCTTCGATCATAAAATTGCGATATCGCAGTTTTTGATTTTTGCGATAGTTGATTTAACTAATTTCTTTTTGATTCAACCAAAATGGTTTTTGATTTGCATATATTCAAGTAGTTGAAAAATATGTTGTTTTGAATGCTGTCAAATGCCGGAGACAGTTGAAAGCAAAACAATAATCGCAATGCAAAATCAACAACTTTTTTAGTTGAAATCTGTTCGCGTCGCTTCAAAATGTCAATGAAAACAACATCGATGATTAAAGCGTTTGATGAAATTGTGTTCATTCGATTTGAGAAATTTATGATAACAAGTGTTTAACAGGTGTTGTGATAAAGTTAACCTCGTTTGAGATGAAAAAGATTTGGTGACAAATTAGAAAATGTTAATGAATGATCATCTCGTAATCTTTCAGGTATGAGCAAAAATTTTATGCTTCAAATTCGATCATTATTTACTTCCAGCAGACTGTTTTACTTCCAGCTGTTTGTTACCGATGATGATGTTCATGCATTAGCAATAAAACGCTTTTTGACATGAATTTAATTTATAAAAGTAACAGGAGCGAAGGGTTTCAAACGCACAGAACGCGCTGCGATTGAATGGCGCGTTTGAATTGCCGTCGCAAAATTCCAATTCCTAGCGGTTGATGCACCCAAGCTCATATAAATTGACTAAAATTATCAGTGCATAACTTTAGTTCAACCGTTTGAAGGCATCATTTTAGGTAAATTTAATAATTTCGCTAATTTACTCGCCCCTCCGGGCACTTTTGCTGATTGAAAACGTTTTTCTACATCAATCATTTCCGATCGAATCAGAGGTATTTTTTTAGAATTTAGATCTTTACTGATCTCAAAACGATCAAAATAAAACCGATCTATTTTTCAACTAACAGAATTTTGTTTCAATAACAACACCAGTTATTTCAACTAAAATATTTGTTGAAATTGAAAGGTATGTGTCCTCAGTAATTGACAGCATTTTTTTTCAACCCTCGTTTCTGCTAATCGAAAAACAAAAATGACAGTTTAGTTAAAACAACAATCGATTAGTTGTACCAAATTTTAACCAATCGAATTCAGAAAATCAACTAATATTCTGGTTGAAATGGGATCGCGGGTGGTTCCGTGTACGCTTTGCTAACCATAGTAAGCATCGTGTCATTACTCGAAAGGTGCTTTGGAGGTGTGCAAGGTAGAGATGGGAAACTTATCGATAAGTATCGATAATATCGATATAAGCTTGAAATCGACGATATCGATAATTTACAGCGTAGACAAAAAATATCGATATTCGATATTGCTTCCATGGCTGCATTTGGAATTACAATTTCATGTTTTTATTTCGCTTGCGTAGTTTATACTGAATGAGAGAATACTCCGAAATAAGTAAACCTAAAATTAACTCCCTACTGATCCTCTATAGGGTGTAAAGTACTTTAGGTTCTACTTAATTTCACAGAATAGTCATTGCAGAAAAACACTAACGCATTTTATTTCGCTATCGTTGGATAAATCTTAGTTTATTTAGAAAAATGTATTGAATAAACTGCTATTTCTTTGTCGAATTTCCGATAAACGACAATGGTAAAAATGGGTTTGCGTTGTGCAGCAAGCAAAGTGTAACAAAAAATCAAATTCAAATATATAAAAATTGTGTTATATACCATTCGACTCTGCTCGACGAGATCTGAAAATATATGTATATTCAAGTATGTCGATATGATAACCAAGTTTAACAAGTTCAGTCTTGTTTGGAAGCCAATTTTAATTTTAAGATGTGAATTAATTTCGACTTTAGGATCATTGATCAATTTCTAAGATCCAATCGCTGATACTTCCGGTTTCGGAGAGATGATCGTATTAGTGACATAATCGACATATCGTGTGTTTTTTATTCGCTGAAGTGATCAAGGGTTAAGTTTAATTTTGTTATTGCTGATACTTTTGATTTTGGGAATACTGTTGAGCATTCTTTTGTGCACTAATCTAATCAATCTGGATGAATTTATGTCAAGAATCAGCTCGAATCCGTGTCAGAAATTATCGTAATAAAAAAAACTGTTTGAATGAGACTGTTTGTACTACTACACTCTTACCAGCCGCTACCTAATTTTGGGTCGAAACCTACCCAAAATTAACTAAAGTGTATCTCCCCAATTTTGGGTAATGAGTGATGACCTCAAAATTAAGGTAAATGTAAGTTTAGTACAAGTGTTATGCCATAGATAACGACCTAATTTTGGGTAGCTTATAGAAGAGCTCGACAATGAGTGATTTTTCCTCAAAAAATAGGTAGAAATGATTTTCAGTGTAGAGAAAGGCATTATCACAGAGCTAGTTGAATTAAGAAGAGGAGTTTTTGCCTTTCTCATATCTCGGTTGATTTTTCATTAGGGCGTATAAGCAAGTGACAGTTTCTCTTTAATCACTCTCTCTTTCGATTATTGTGATGTGATTTAAAAGATTTTCTTTGATATCAATATTCTGTTTGAAAGTCGAAAGTTTCGGGTATCACTTCATGCAAAGAGTTGAGTGATAAACGTGGAAACCGCTTGGTAATTAATAGAAGAAAAAGTAAACGAAAAGAAACTGTCACTTGCTTATACGCCCTTTTGAAAAATTAACCGAGATATATGAAGGCTATGCAATCACTTTGAAAATCGGCTCGTCGATATTATCGGTAACCGATTATTGTCGATATTTCCCATCTCTAGTGCAAGGTTCTTGGGGTTTAACTTCGTGTCGAAACCGAAACTGCGGCCAATTGAAAAATACTGGGTCATCATGAAGCGGGTGCTGCGGAAATTTACCAAGGAAGTAAATTCGGAGGAAGATGAAGCAAAAAAGGTGAGAGGGTAATGTCAAAGACATAACCGGATGACGTAAATACGAATAAAACTGGCATGCAATTTCCAAACATTCATTGAAAGAATACGCTCAAACCGTATTTTGGAATTCAACAATATAAAATATTGATATCCACTTGTTAACCATGGACAAAAAGTGTCTATAATTCCTTCAAAAGTCATGAGAAATGGCAAAATTTTATTCACTTGTATACTGATTTGAAATGCATATTTTCACAACCTAGATATTTTAAGCTAGTTGAAATTTCATACAAAAAAGATCTTGTTTGAATATTGTTCAGCTTTTTGATAAAATAATACAATGTTGGAATCAGCTAGATGAAGCGATCATGCCAAAGGTTTTGATATGTAACATAACAATGAACAATTTCGCAATAGGTGAGAAAATCAATCATAAGTGCATTTTGGTTATAAATTGAACATGATAGTGTCTCTTATGTCGTAAGCCCACTACACTCAACCACTGAAAATAGTACTGAAAATATGTTGGTTTTGCGCGATACGCTTTGTGCGATGATTCGTTCAATTCATGCGGTTGAACTTTTGCGCGTCTCACTTTGACACCGAATTTCACCTTACTGTTTGTTCATACCAAACATTTCCGAAAAAAAATCCCATTTTGAGATAATCGTGCTTATCTTATTATAATGAAATTTTTATCGTGAATTGCTGACCATATTTCGAATGATATAGAAAACCAATGTTGTTGCTGAGTTACGAGATATTCACGATTAAGTTCTACCGATTCTTGTACAGGGTAAATTTTGAAAAGGTGCCCCATAGTAAAGTAAGTCGTATTCACGACAAAATGAATATCCACGAAAAAAAAAATTTTGGTCCAAACATTGTACAAGACGACGAGTAGTGTTAAAAGGAAGATTCGCGCGTTTGGAGATGGTATTGAAAATGAATAAAATGAACATGAAGAAAGTAAAATAGTAGCATTGATTTGATTCTGGGACAGTTTGGAGATGATGGCTTGAATAAGGAAATTTTGGCCGAATATTTTCTTGTGATGCAATTTGAGTCCGTAAGCCCTTTAAGATTCTCGGTGTGCCATTTTAATCGAAAACACCAATATGTAAACCCAACGTATGATGTAATTATGTCGATGAATGTGCACAACTGTTAATATTGTTTGGCAGTGTATAATTATAGTCTCACTGACAGTATACAGTGTACATGTACAATGTTACACTGTCGAAAGTTCTCATTTCAGTGTTGTTGTTTTTAAAATGAGAATGGGAAGCCCGAATGCTTTATTTTTCAAATAAAACCTTTAGGAGATGCCATTAATATTGATTACACTAGCACCGAGTACTATTCGAGTTGGAAATAGCGATTTCTTATGATCAACTGAGCTGAGGGTAAAATGGGTTACCTCATACCGTAAACGAGTCCTCGAGTTTCGTGGCGATCAAATTAATAGCCGCGTCTAATCGCCGACCAACGAGCGCAAGCGAATGAACACATTCCTTCGCCAAGAGAAACAATGCGAGCGGATGATGGCCAGCCGATTCACGACTAGATCATTAAGGTACCACAAATACTTGCACCGTCCAGCAATTGTTTGCGTTTCAACAGACCCGGCGATTCGAAATAAATTCTATAAAGTTGTGCTAATGGGAAATTCAACCTAACTGCGAAATCGCCTGAACAGCTGCCATTCTCCATCAGCTGGTGGCCGCGTTCTGCAAGTTTCGACAGAATGGAAGCAGTACTGAATGGTCGTTTCCCAGCGCCGTCGGGTGGACCGAGCAGTTGTTAAAGTTACTCTACAAGATCTGATTCTGAGCACTTTTCCATCGGCCTATACGAGCCGATTATCTAACCGAATAAATTTGTGTCAATAATGATCTCGGAAAAACTGGTTAGGAAGATCACCATCATCGAAACCGGTATGCAGGGATGATCGCCGCGGGGCAAGTGAAAGGGCCCGTCGGAATCTCTCGATATTTTTGTCTCATAATATGTTTGTATATGCGTAATAGGCTAAAGATGTTATTTGATTGAAAATGAGTATCATAAATTTATCCCCCCTGCTCATTATTTTGTCTTATCACTAAATCATCTAGGTTAACGGTCAGTCCGGCGTCACTTCCCAGATCATTCCATCCGATAATTCGTCAAAGTGATTTATACCAAAAGTAACTTCATTCAGCTTTCAGCAAGAATGTTCAACCGATGCCATCTCATTAGTATTGGTACTCTTTAAGTTGGTCACAACATTGTTTAGTGCACCTAATTAGACCTGGCGAAACCATCAGTTGTCTATTTAATCTGACAGTTCATATCAAACCAGCTCCATTGTACCAGTACCAGTCAGCGAATAACTCAACACAAGCTGAGTTGATTTTTTTTTGTTCATGGACACAAAAGATATTATAATTTTTTATCTTGTTAAGAACAAACTATCTTTAGTAATCAATGTAATCCTCCAACAATGAAGCATAAACTTTTGCTATAAAAAAATCTTTTGCACAGCACGTGATGCCAATGGACTATTCAAGCATTGATTGATGCTCAACAAACCGAGCCGGTGTCGTGAAAGAATTCCGCAAATTAAATGGTCGACCGGTCGAGGTCTCAAATTCACATTCGACATCACTTTCTCTTTGGCTTGTATTTCCTGGCGAAAATGTTTTAAGCTGAGCTGCGGTTGTTGCCTTTTAGGGATATCGGAAGATAGGGAAATGATGCAGTTACGATCTGGTTAATTTCGAGACAGGCAGTCAGACAGAAGGTATGGAAAAAATTTCAAACGTATTCAGACAGACATACATCATAGCGGAAAATCAACTTGTACCTGTTTGAAAACAGGTTGTTTCCGTTGTTCGTACTGACAATCACAGAGCAAACACAAAGACGGAAAGTCCAACACATCTTTCCGCACGCAGAGAGAATGGTTGTAGCAGGGTGCATATTGGTAAATTCAAACACTTTTCGTCCTCAGATTTCAATCGTTTGTGAGTAGAACCGAATTTGAAGTAATCGTTCCAATACAAACAAATTTTATTTATTAAACACTGAACGAAACTTATCGTGAAACACAAACAAACGCGTCACCTTAGGCACCAATCCGGGAGTAACCCTAACTAACTTATCCGACATCGTAGTAGAATACATAACCACAGAAGTACCGTTCCGGGCCCAGAACAAAAGCTCTTTTCTCATGGGTTTCACCACAACTGGTCCAACTATTTCATAGCACATGTATAGAGTACACACGCAACCCGCAACATTGCCAACAATAAACTGTGCTTATAAATAGAAAACCATTTGAATGGGCAAAATGTTGACATCAGGCGTCGCCTGTCATGACCCAGTCACCTACCACCCACCAGCCAGAACCACGAATGGAAAACATTGCGCATGTTGTATTTATCATCTCTCCTCCCGTCGAAGTCTGAAATTGAAATCAAGGTCAAAGGTTATCCTACCTTCCGTTCCTCCGGCTAGCTGGCGAAGCTTCGCGTTCAGATTTATGTAATCCATTTTGCGAACATGTACCGAGAATTTCCCACCGCTTCGACTCACATCACCCTATCCGACACGTCCGATACACCCCTAAATAGAACTAGTTTCCCACCAGAAACATCGATTTTCAATTTCCACTAGCCACCCACCGGCTTTCGTAAGCCGCAAAATACACCGCACGAACACGTTCTTGTTTATCATCCAGTAATTGGTTTCGAGTTGAAATTGTTTAATCACCTATAAAACCTATCGAAAGCTACGAGCGAGAAAGTTATCAAACACCCACGATCGGTTCCTGGGCAGATTTCGATCAACCAAACCGCACGGATGAAGCAAGATTCCGGAACATCGGAACACGTTAGCCTCCACCGCCACACAGTCTTCGACTGGTTGCTTCGGTTATAGTTTGCCTTTGTTGGAGTGGAATGCCAAGATAGGGCAACAAATCAAGCGTCATTGATGTTTTTATCATTATCATCATCATCATCATCAGCCACCATATGCCTCATGTTCCAAAGCAAAACCCAACCAGTAATGTTGCGCTGTGTTGGGCCAGATGGACGTCATCAACCACGATTTACGCACGACGCTGGCTGTTCCCAGCACACTATGACAAATGAAAAGCCCAACCACACGAATATCACCACACTGACAGACACAGAAAATCCACCGAAGCCCAGCTGGGCTGCTGTGTGGTTTGATAAAAGTGTGGACTCTCATTCCACTTATGCTGGAAGAGCTTTCAAACGACATTGTGCCGAAGGTTTTACAACTTCGATGGCCGGTGCTGGAGCGGGCAGTAACGAGAGGAACGAAAAGCAGAGCTGTATCCAGGTCGTTGAATTGAGTACTTTTGATTTACGATAAATATCATCGCAACAGTTATTAGTATTGTAAATGTTGTCCTATTTCACCCCGGTTATAATCCTTACGATAATTCACCGACAGGTTCTTCGGAGATGCATTACTGACTGAATGGCTCCAACTATCTAGGCTAATGATGTATGATTCATTTCATTTGAGCCTCAGCTGATCTAAACCTTTTTCTTCACAAAATTTGTTATATACAATCGAAGCATTGTGCTCAGAACCGTATGACTTATGCCGAATGAAGTTGAGCTCCAGATTGATAAGTAAATAAAATAATTTAGAAAATTTAAACTTCAAAATAACACATCCTTGGATTTTAAGTTTTGCCTCAATGTAGGTAATTATATTCCATACCAACCGTCCATACATCGGAAGGTAGCAATTTTTGAGAGAAAATATTTCTAACAAAAGACTTTTTTGTGTAGTATTTTTTTTTATCGAATTCGATCATTTAGCTTACTTTTTGCCTTTCTCATATAGAAAGGTTATGCAATCACTTGAAAAACCGACTAGTGAAAATACTAAGTTTGTGGAAATCGGTCAAACCATCACTGAGAAAAGTGAGTGAGATCTATTTTGGTATATACCTTATAATCAAAAAAGAACCGGAATTTTCATTTTAGAATTCCCACGCTTGTCCAATCGGTAAACTTTTATTCTCTCAACGTTGGCAACACTTTTGACGCATATCGTACGATTAGTTTTTGTTTGGCGTCTATAAAAAGAAGTTGAAAAGTTTTCGTGTGGAGATTTTTATAATAATTCAAATGAAAGGTCTCACGGTCCCATACGGAAATCCTGAATTTCATCCGGATCCGACTTCCGGTTCCGGAGTTATAGGGTAAAGTGTGTTCAATATTGTACACCGTCACTTAAAATATTTTCGGATGCAACAAACATTTAAATCGTACTTTAGAGTGCGTACTAGTAGAGTTTGTGTGTCATGTTAGTTGGTGGCCGTACGAACCGACTTTGATTATACCGGTTCTCGGGTTCCGGTGCCGGAAGTGCATACAATAGTGAACCCACATCGTTTGCTTAAGGATGACTTACGCAATCATAGCACTGTTTTATTCTGTATTTTATGCACAAACAATCTCTTGGTTTTTTCAAAAATCGAAGAGAAAATTTTTGAATAGAATACCACAATATTATATGTACATGAGAGAGTCATCATTACACCACTAGGTGGATTAAAACAGGTTTTATATAAAGGAACTCGCAACGATAAAAGCAGAAATCCTGTCACCTTTCTCATATAGAAAGGCAATACAATAACTGTGAAAACCGACTTTTGAACCGAAGATCATATATCATATGTCATTAACCATTCAACTCAGCTCGACGAACTGAGCAAATGTCTGTGTATGTATGTGTGTATGTGACCAATAATGTCACTCGATTTTCTCAGAGATGGCTGAACCGATTGTCACATACTTAATTTCAAACGAAAGATCTTCCAGATCGCTATTGAATTTTATCTTTATCCGACTTCCGGTTCCGGAATTACAAGGCAATATGTGCAAATCTATGAGAAATTTCATAAGCAATTTTTACAAACTAAGATGCATATGAAAAGGTCTTGAAATTATTTAAAAAGGCTTCGAAAAGTTGATCCAGATTCGAATTTTGTGTTCCGGTATCACAGCGCGATAAGTGAAAAATTTCCAATTTCATGAGGATTATTTTAAAAGTGATACTGGAACGAGGTGCAAATTTTTTATAAAATTTACTAGTGAATTTATGTAGTTGGCAGACCTTGTTAGTTAGCGGATATATAAATCTACTTTGGGACTACTAGTCCCCGTCTTGATAGAATTTCCAAGTAATGCTTTTTAGAATATAAGCAATATGAGAAAGGCATCATTACATCACTCGGTGGATTAAAAAATGTTTTTTTAACAGTGACTGTATTCCAGGGTGGTAAATCGATTTAAATTTCCCAAATTTGTTTCCTGGTTTGTGAAATAAAAATCCTCGGTTTATAAAATAGACCCAATCCGGCTACTTTTAGTTTAATTTATATTTTTAACTTAACTCAAGCTTTAAACTGAAATACAAAAGTGAGTGGGTAATGTCAGTGACATAACTGGATGACGTAAATATCCAAAATCGTGAAATCAGGTTTCATTTCTTTACTCCCAGAATTGTGACGGTTCACTTATACTAAAGTATGACGAATTCACGACACTCTTATTCTAACACACAAATTAATAAGACACGACAAAAAAGAGTAATACATTGTTTGTCTGCTGATGTACACACTGTATGAATTACAATAATTTCAGGGTAGAATGAATGAAACGTACCCATTTTTACATTTTATACTTACTCAGTTGGTAACCTGAAAATGCAATGACAAACAAGCGTCATGAGTTTTCTCTTTTGAGTTATTTGATGTTATTTCATACAACTGAGAAATTTTTCATAAATTGCTGAAACATAGAGAAAAACATTAGGTGTAATGATGCCTTTCTCATATCAATCATACTATTATATAAAATGTGGTATTCTTCAAAATAATTTTCTTCGATTCTTGAAAGAATAACCGGAATCGGTTTAGTTGGCCGTCTACTGATGACTACCGATTGGAATAGTTTTGAGGCCAATTCCAGAATTTTTTCACGTTTTCTGTTTCTGTTTTCTGTGATGGTGTAAAATTAATTAAACACACTTCACCCTATAGTTCCGGAACCGAAAGTCGGATCAGGATGAAATCCAGGAACTCCGTACAAAAGTAAGTGAGATCCGTTTGAGAAAATATGACCACTATTTCCAGTGCCTCTCGAATCGGAAACTAGGAATCACGATAGACAAAATCAATTTGTTTGGCCGTCTACTGATAATGACTATCGAATGGACTAGTTTTGAGGTTAGTATAAATTATTTTTTACGTTTTTTGGTCGCTTCTTAAGGGTGTGGTAAAACATTTTACCCTATAATTCCGAAAACGGAAGTCGGATCCAAATAAAAATCAGATGTTTTGTACAGAATCATAAGATCATTCATTTGAATCTAAGGATATAAAAATTGGTCACGCCGTCTCTGGGAAAAATTGGTACAAATATTTTTTTTGTGCACATTTTACCCCGTAACTCCGGAACCGGAAGTCAGATACAAGATAGGTTCAGTCATCTCCAAGAAAAGTTCTCCATCTCCAAGACAGTTAATGAAATAGGGAGAGTAGTGGAAAAACCGTTACATACACACATACCCACATACACACACATACACACAGACATTTTATGTACTCGACGAATCGAGTCGAATGGTATATGAAACTCGGTCCACCGGACCTCGGTTAAGAAGTCGGTTTACACAGTGATTGCATAACCTTTCTATACGAGAAAGTAAAAAAAACGTTGTTGGGTTAAGTACAATAAGATATATTTTCATGATTGGCTTTTGCCCATTTTTGTAAACGGGTAATTTTTCAAAGGCGAAATTAGCGACACAGAACAAAATTCTTTCACAATTTCTAAAATGGAAAACCACCGACATCTATGCCTGCGATTTAAAAACATTTCATATTAAGCTTTCTTCGTTTCTAGGAGGTGAAAGTGGAAATTTCAGTTCGATGGGGAAATTTATAAACGGCACTTCGAACCTAACACAATATCGTCATTGCCAGAGCGTCGGCGATGGTACAACAAATTATCATATGAACAAACGCCAGATAAATGGTGGTAATTCGCTAGCAAACACATCTGTTCAATAAACGATCCAACTTGTCATTCATTTTTTTTAATGCGGCATGCTTACAATTTCAATGCGTAGATAAACTAATAAATCAGATGAGATTGGCAAAAATGCACTAGATTTCGATCTATTTGTTCTTAATAGGGTTCTAATTTCTTATCACCTCTCTAGGAGTAACAAGAGATGAACCAGAAATTACTACGAGTTATTCATAATTACCTGATTTCTAGTCAGTTTTATTTCCAAATAGCCCAACTAATACATCGACTGTAAAGTCTCGGGCCTACACGGAAAGACCGAAATCAGCATTTTGGCGAAAAAATTAGTTGATTTTCTGATTTTAGTTGGTTATTTTTTGAGACAACTAGAAAAATCTTACTTTTGCTAATTTATATTTTTTAATTCTAATTTCCTTAATAATAATAATAATAATATATTTGTTGAAATGGCTATTTTTAGTTGAATTCACCAATTAAACGTGCTGTCATTTTTTAGCTACGGCACACTTCATTTCCATTTAACTAATTTTTTATCTAAATTAAAGAAATAAAAAGTTGTTTTCAACCAACATAAATGGTTGAATTGTTTTCTGCAATTTGCAGCTATATGGCGCTCTGTCACCGAAAAAACGTTAACACCGTAATGACTACTAGCCACTAGATGGCACACTACTATTGAAAAAAATTTCAGTCGCTGTTGTCTTTTCTATATTGGCAGGTATAAATATGACGTTGTATTGGAGAAAAAGACATAAACGAAACATAAACTTCTTCTTTTTTTTTAGAGATTAAAACCGGTGTCGTCCGGCAGGTTGGAAGATACAAAAAACATCATTTGACATATACAATTAGAGTGCAACATTCGAAACTCATTTTACTGTTCCGCGTAAAAACATTATTACGCACACTCGCTTCAAATGCGCACAAATTCTGAATAAATACACTTTCCACTAAGAGTTTACGTCATTTTTACATATCGGTTTAGAACTTTATATATGAATATATCGTAACACATGCGAAAAACATCCCAACAATTTACAAGCAGTTTCAACAAGACTGTCCTTTTTAGCTTTTTAATGGATTGTTTTGCTTTGACACGTAAATTTTTGGCTAATAAACTTGTTAATAAAACCAATTTCATTTTTGTTTTCTTTGTGCTGTCCTTCAGTAATGATAGTGATAGATAAATAAAAACAAATTTTCTGATTTTATTAACAAAATTTTATTAACAAAACAAACAAATCAATGAGAATTTCGTGTTGGACTGAAATATAGCTGGTTTGTGTCCAGGATATTCGCCAACTAAACACATTCTCTAAAAATAAGACTTTTTTCAGCAAAGTAAATTCTCAATTTCAACTAATTTCATAGTTATTTTGGAAATTTTGTTGTTTAAATCAACTAGTTCAAAAACAATAATACGAATTAGGCGCAGAGCTAATTTCGGTCGTTCCGTGTAACACATAGATGGCGCTAGTTAAATTGCAGTCACCTTTTTTTCATTTAATACTAATCTTCAAAAGACATCTGTTAAAATTTCATGATATTCTATTCATTTTTTTAATTTTTTTTATAACGTTTATTTATACCCGGTTTTAACCTAGTTGCGGTCGTTCGCCAGTTCTTTTCATCAGTTTGTGAGTTATTGTGCTAAGAGTGACGCTACTTTTGTTATTTTCAGAAGAATGGATCAGAAACTATTTCGAGTTTTAATTTTACACTGCTTCTTGATGGGACTTCCAACGTAGTCGTAGAGACACTGATGATGCAGAACTCAGTGGACGTCCAAATGAGGCGGTAACTTCAGAAAACATAAAAATAATCCACACAATCATTTTGAATGATCGAAAAGTTAAGTTGCGAGAGTTAGCTGACATCGTAAAGATATCATAAGATTATTATATTGCATGAGCAATTGACTATGATAAAGCTCTGTTCACAGTGGGTGCCGCGTTTGCTCATTGTTGATCAAAAACGAGAACGTTTCTGAGCAGTGTTTGGCCATGTTTAAACGTAACGAACCGAAATTTTTGCGTCGATATGTGACAATGGATGAAGCATGAATTCATCACTTCATTTCGGAATCAAAACGATCATCATCTGAGTGGACTACAACTGGTGAACCTCTCCCAAAGCGCCCGAAAGCACAACAATCGGTTGGGAAGGTTATCGCCTCGGTATTTTGGAATGTGCGTGATGTAATAGTTATCGACAATATTGAGAAAGGAAATACCATTAGAAGCGAATATTATATAGCGTTATTGGAGCATTTTAAAGCTGAAATTGCAAAGAAACGACCGCATATGACAAAGAAAAAAATTTTGTTTCATCAAGACAACGCACCGTGGCAAAACTACATGAATTGAACTTAGAATTGCTCCCACATCCAACGTATTCAACAAATTTGGCTCCCAGCGATTACTGGCTGTTCGCAGACCTGAAAAAATACTTGCCGATAAAAAATTTCGCACGAATGAAAAGGTTATCGCTGAAACTGAGGCCTATTTTGAGGCAAAAGATAAATCGTTCTACAAAAGTTGTATTGAAATGTAAGAGCGGCGCTGAAATGATTGCGCTCGATAAATAAAGTGTAGTGTTCTCTTTGTTATTTTCTTGAAGGCATAAAAACATAGTAAAATATTTGTTTAGCAACAATATTAGTTTTTATATCTTATTTCGTTACTGATGAAATACTTCAATTTCACTAAATTTTTCAACTAAAACTCAATTAAATAATCTACATCAGAATCTGATAAGAGAAATGTTTATAATAGTATTCTATTCTATTTGTATATAAATATTTTGTTTTTGGTTTGAAATTACAATGACCGAGTTTTATTTTTTGATGTTTCAACACTTATTCCAAACAAAATAATGTTGATATCTACCATTTAGATATCAAATTTTAATAATAAAGTTTACTATTGGTTTGCAAATCTTTTCTACCCGGGTTTCCTATCGTCTATTAGTTAACTATTCGAGAAAATATTTTAGTATGAATAGTTCCTTATATCAATGAGAATTTAATTCTATTATCGGAGCAGTTTGATTTCGTCTTGAACATTTAACTACTCATCAACTTGTAAGATTAACTTACATGATAAAGTAAATAATTTTTTTCTAGTTTATTTATTAGATGTGCTCTTCTACACATAAAAAATGGTATATGACACGAAGGTTTAATAGCAAAAATGTTCGAATTTCAAATTCCAATTTATTTAATCCAAAAAAATTCATGAATATTTAACTGATGATAAACTTCTGGTTAACAATCACAGCGAAATAACAGGATGATGACCCAATGGTAATACTCAAAACAATTTAAATAATTGGACTTAACAATATTAATATGCCAACATAAAATTATGAATGTGCATAAAAGAAGAAATAAAATGTCAACACATTTCTCAGCGTGCTTGCTTAATGCAAGTACAAATTCTCTGCAAGCTCTCTTCGAAACAAGCGAAAGACATTCAATCTCTTGATTTCAATTCAAAAAGCAAAAGCGAGGAAACTCTCTTCAAAGTATCTGTGCACCACATAAACGATATTCACGAAAGCTAAATACCGCTAGAGTTAGTATGAATCTAGCTAAACTTAAGTGTCGACGAAAAGCTCTTTGTAGTTTTCCACGCTTAAACTGCGCACACATCGGTTGATCGCATTGAGAAATGTTCTCTCTTCGTCGACATCAGAGCTTTAAGTAACGACGAAAGTTGAGCTTTGGTTGGGTACACGTTGTATGCAATGTGAAGAGCACCCAAAGCTAAAAAGCTTTTAGTCTCTCAACAGAAAAGACTGAACATGACTGACAAAAATTGTTCCTCCTTTGCTGTTGTACACTACATATTAAAAAATTCGAGAGGAGATCACTAGAACGAACTTCAAAAATGTGATTGTTTTATGTTTTACGGTCTAAGTTTCAATGTACTTTACAGTTTTTCAAGCCTTCATCTTTCAGAAATATTTCTTCTTCTTTACTGTGAAGTACATAATAATAAAATCCAATACTAATTCTGTTGCACATCCACTGGAATTTTTATGATCCATTGTACCGCTTTAGCAGCATGTTGTAGCATGATCAACGACACGAGGCTTAAAGAGTAACAAACATACACCAATTCACGTTGTTTGCTGCCGAGAATCAAAGAAGTAGAACTGAAGGCAGAACATGTAAAAATATAAGATTAATTCAACATAATGTTCTACTCGTATGTATGTAAAGCTGAACCAACTCTAGGTATTACTTGCCTTGGATCTTGATCTAATGCTTCGAACTGATTTCTTAATTTCTAAACTTCTTCTTCTGGGTCGGGATCGAACATTTGAACACTAGCTTCTGAGATCAGAGCCCAATCCTCTTTATTACCGAATCAAACGAATGATTTTTTTTCGACTGGAAAACTCAAAGGGTTACATTTTCACGCAATGAATATAGTGTCTCCCTACAATGAAGCGGTATTGTTTTTTACTGACAATATATTAGGGTCTTTATTTTCATACCACGGTCGAATAATAGTACAAACAATGTGAGTAATGTAAGCATTACAAGGGCTGCTCTTTCGAGAATGTTGCATTGAAGGAGAAATTAGAGAAAGAAAGATTCCATTACATCGCTTACAGTTATTCTCATTGCGAGTAAATTCACGATCCATCTTATCGAAAAGCTGCATCAGAACAGGTGGTATGAAAGAAACGGAAAACTAATGGGTTAGCTAACAAGTTTTCGTCTTCCTGCCTGCTGCACACGAGCGCCCCAAAGATGCTATCATCAGGGATAGCAGAAGGGAGGGCAAAATTACAATTATTACAATTTTGTGCATACGACATGTACATTAATGTCGGGAAAATTGGGCTTTTAAAGTTCACTTACTGTCACATTGTTGGCAAGAAACAGTCGACCTGCTGCAGCGAAAGACATTGAACCGAGGAAGGAAGATAGCTAGCAGACTAGGATGAAATTGCTGACTAACCACTGTCGTGGCGTGCGAATGTGTGTTGATTTGAACTATTCAAGTCAATTAGCTCCGTCCATATTTTCAAAATCAACAAAAAGCTTAAAACATATCAATATTCGGCGTACAGTGCGAAGTTAGATGCTGGAAACGGAAAGTGCAACCACCTGATCTGGAAGTTTGTTGCCTGACGGCATTTGCTTTGTGCCAGTTTCAGTAACACCACCCACGGATCCACCGCTCGATTGCACTTGCATTTTCAATTCACACATTCTCTTTCTACAAAAAGCCACACAGCTAACTAATCAGGTTTTGCCTTCTTTCAGTCGTGTTCCAGGTTTCCTCGCACCGTAACTTCACATCCGATATGTTGAACTTCCAATCAAACTACGAGCTCAGATCCAGTGACTCAGCTGACGAGACGGGCAAACGTGTAGATTTTGCACTGCGCATACACCCGTAGAAGGTGGGGGCCCTCGAAACATGGCAGCAACAGCAGCAGCAGCTGCTCGATTGTCAACATCGGCTCACGAGGGGTTGTCCAAAGGGTCTGCCGCAAGAACATAATGTGCGGGGGCATTGACATACATCGATTTCGATGTGTAAACAGCTAACCCCATTCCGTTTGCTCGATCCAACCAACACCCAAGGGTCTGGTTCCGTTGGAACCCGATCGAACGGGTATGGGGTTCACCGATCGGTGATCAATGCCGCTACTATGATGATATGTTGTTTTTACTTTCAACCGTTTGCATTAACCGGGGTACGCATTCTAATCCGAAACGACCACTTGTACATTGTGTTTCATTGAATAGTCAGACGCTGGATTGGGCCACTGTTGCATGTTGAAACTCAACGGGGAATGTGTACGGTTTAGGTTCGGTAGGTTTCAGGTTTCATGCTGTGACGGGTTTACTGGAATATTACAGAGCAAAGTCGTTGATCCGACACTTGTTGATTTTTCGACTCGTTAGCTTGGAACTCGTTGAACTCGCGCACAACTCAATTCGATTCGTTTCCGCACCCTTGTGGGCCAGTATTGAATGTTTTTTATTTCTTCTGTAACTTTCTGTACTATTTGTACGAATGGGAGGGTCGTATTTGCTAATTTGGTGGCAATGAAAACGTTGTCATGTTCTAATTTGTAAACAGCAAACATGGGCGGTTTTTTATATCCTTTATTTATACCCGGCTTTAACCTACTAACGGTCGTTCGCCGGGTAGAAACATGGGCGGTACTTGCTGTCGAGGGCTTTTTATGTATCTCATTCACGAATTATGGTTACGCATATGATTACATATAGTTATCTTAAGTAATAACAAAGAAAACATACTAAATGGAATGAAAAGGCCCAATACCAAATTTCATGACAATCTCTATCCACTAGTGTTTGAATAATAGCTGACCGTGTCAGAAAAGTTCTTCATCAAGCTATAGAAAAGTTTTCATCAAGCTATGGAAAAAGACGAGTTTCGTGTACTGATAAAACAACAAAGGTGAAATTGAAAGATTTGCGGTAAGGATTGGTCCACCATCCCCCGTATTCTCCAGACCTGGCTCCCTGCGATTATTATCTATTTCCAAACCTTAAACGCTTTCTCCAAGGAAAGAAATTTTCATCGAATGCTGAGGTCATAACAGAAACGGAAGCCTATTTTGAAGACCTTGACAAATCTTTTCAACTATTTCTCTGTTAGGCCGGATTGTTAGGCATTGACGATGAATGTAGCACAAAATACTAAACACAGTACAACAAGTTTTTATTAGAAATTGTAGTGATGTTTCTGAACAATTTATTAGTTTTCCAATAACATTGATCTTAAGAATATTTCCTTCAAATAAAATGAAATCAATCGGTGTTGAAAATTCGTTTGAGCCTAACAAACAGCTCCTGGTTTTAAAAAAGTGCCACAATTTTTTTCTTTTCAATAAACAAAAACTTCACAAAACGTAGTTGAACTACGGTCACAAAATTTCTTGAAAGAAAAGAAAATAGCGAATTATATTTAGCCTATTTGCTCAATTAGGAATTTTCGTCAAGTACAACAAGCATTTTTTTGACATTTGACACAGAAAACAATTTTCTCTTCCAGGTTTTTACGAAAGAAATTCTGAATTCTTTAAGTGTTAAAATTCAGCAAAATTTCGAAAAATATTATGCCAGGAGTTTTGGAGACATTATTTGTGAAATATTATTTTCAAAAAAGTTGTACCGCTGGCAAGAGAAAATAATAGCAATCCGTTCGGTGTATCGGATGGCAACTTTGCGAAACTATTTCGAATACCTAAATGCTTGGTTGAAAAGTTTATTACCCTGATAGATCAACCCTCCGACGGAATTCCTCTAAAAGATGAAAGAACCACAATAAAACCGGTCCAGTTACAAGTTCTTACAGCGTTGAGATATTTTGGCTAAAGTAATATTTTAGTAGGGTTATTCTACCAATAGTGATCTCATTAGAGAAATGAAGCATGTTTAATCTAACAAAACTGTTAGTAGATTTCTCAAATTTGATTTATGATGAGTTCTAACTAGAATTTGATTGTTTTGAACGAATTTTTCCCTTCAACATCAACAATATTCTCTGTTTGATTTGAATCAAAATTTTTATCTTTGGCTGATTCTATTGTTGGAATAAACTAACTATTTATTACATGTCAACCAAAGTTGAGTTGATGTTATCGGCACTGTCTATGTTGATTCAATCCTGTTATACCTTTATATCACGACAAAAATTGGTTCAATGGTTGATCTTATTTGCAGTAGATAAAGTTTGTGCGCGTTTTGAAGGTAAAATTTGATAAACTTCTTTCATTCCATAGGGGGGTTTAAACAATCCAAGCGTATGTATTGATAATTCATAGTATTGTTGAAGAATGCATAACATTAAATAACACATTTTTTTGAAAAATAATTATTTAATGCAGATATCTTGACCGGACTGATGAAGCACCAAAACATTGATTACTAATGAAAATACCCGGGCTTCAATGTGAATAATTTTGAAGAATTTGAATACGAGCATGAATCGATATAAAGTAACATCAAAAATTACCTTGCAAATTAATTTAAAAGAAATCATTTCATTCTTATATCCAAACCAAAATATGTGATTATAACAAACAAAAGCGTTAGTAGAAATAGCTTCAACTAAAAAGTTTGGAAATTTGAAGAGCTAAAAATAATTATCTTAAACTCGAGTTCGTTCATTTATAACTAATTTTTCGAATTGAATTTACTGTGAAATTGTTTGACAAGAAATTGACAGAAACGCACAAGTAGAATATTTGTTATTTCTATCGAAATATTGATTGAAACAAACTAAACCACTGAGAAAAATTAATCATCTAGTTTTGTAGTTTCAAGTAGCAATATTTGCAATATCAACCCAGATTCTCTTTTGTCACTATTTTAATAAAAAAAATTGTTGTATAAAACCCAAATTTAGTTATTTTTACAATATTTTTCTCTGCGTGTAGAGTTGCCATGTTGTTCTGCCGATTGCTCGACTATTAAATCAACGAATTGTGATAAAATAGGATACAATATCTTTTCTCGAAGCGAATGCATTAGAAAAATATTTGTGTTAAAAATTTTCTTATTGAACTTTTTTCAAAATAAATCTACTTGAGCTTGATGGGAATTCCAAAATAAAAAACCTGTTTTAATCCACCTAGTGGTGTAATGATGCCTTTCTCATGTCAATCATACTATCATATATAATACTGTGGTATTCTTTAAAACAATTTTCTTCGATTCTTAAAAGAATAAACGAAATCGGTTTGTTTGACCGTCTACTGATAAAAACTATCAACTGGAAAAGATTTGAGGTCGATTTAGAATTTTTTTAAGGTTTTTCCCCATTTTCTGTGATGGTATACAATTTTTAACCCACTTTACCCTATATTTCCGGATCCGGAAGTCGGATCCGCATGAAATTCAGAAATTACGCATCCAAATAATATTCAGGAATTCCAAATAATATTCAGGAATTTTGTATGAACCACAAGACCTTTCATTTGAATCTAAGTTTGTGAAAATCGGTTCAGCCATCTCCGAGAAAAGCTAGTGCAAAAAACACGACATACACACATACACACATACACACATACACACATACGCACACACACACACACACACACACACACACACACACACACACACACACACACACACACACACACACACACACACACACACACACACACACACACACACACACACACACACACACACACACAAACACACACAAACACACACACACACAGACATTTTGCGTACTCGACGAACTGAGTTTTTCGCACCGTCGGCGCTGGAAAAAAACTCGGCGAGAAATATCGGTGGCAACCAAATGGATTTTATCCCGGATCCGAGATTCCAATACATACACACGCCGGCAGCTCAGTCATCGCCGATGAGGAAAAAAACGTCCCGGACAGTCCCGGACGGTCCCGTCCCGGTCGTCCCGGTATAGTGCGAACAGGCTATTAGTCGTGATATACCGACCGATATGTTGGGAAGAGTGTGCCAAAATTATATCTTTCGCATGGGCCATTTAAAGCGGAGCCGCGGCCAACATTTGCATGAAATCATCTTCAAACATTGAATTACATTGATAGTTCTATCGATTCCAATAAAGATTTTAAACATTTTCTCAATTTTGTTGTTTTTTTATTTTGAAAACATTTTTTTGAATTTTGTTAGCTGACGACCGGGGTATGGCAATAAATGTGACAAAATTCTTTAAACAAATGTACGAAAAAATTTGAAATGTTAAATGAAATGTACTTATAGTTTATGCACCGGACCTTAATGACACAACTTGAAGAAGGTCCCAAAATACACAAAAAAAACAGTTTTGTTTTTGGTACGAACCAGAAATCAATTCGTTTTAGTGACAGTAAACGTGTGTTTAATTAGCGTTAATAGTAATGTCATTCAATTAGCGTTTACTCTCTTTTATCTCTTTTGTGTGTTAGAATATGTTTGACGTAAATAGATCATACTTTATTATTAGTGCACCGTTATAATTCTGGAAGAAGTGAAAGTAAAGTTACCACAATTAATCAATAAACGACCAAGTTGATCGATATTCGGAAGTCTGTCGTATTCACCTAACCAAAGCACAAATAAAACCTAAACCTAACCTAAACAAAGTACAAATAAAACAAACGAGCATACTTTTTAAAACGTTATTTCAATTTAAATTCATCCGTTTAGCTAACCGAATTAATACACATATTTTCCACAGCTGAGGAGATGAAGGGTGATTTTTTTACTGGTATCCTTTTGGCAACACTGTTTTAGGCAGATCACGCGTGAATCTTGTCTATTTGACAACACTGTTTTTGACAGATCACGCGTGAATTGTGTCTTGTTTGGTCTATAATTTAATCCTGAATCGTCGTTTGGTCTATAATTTAATCCTAAATCGTCGTTTGGTCTATAATTTAACCATGAATAAGTGCTGGCAAAGTTGAAGGTAGATCCACTTTCTTATCGAAAAATTGTGTTCAGCGACGAATCGTCGCTATTCCTGGACGTATCCACTCACGTCAACAAGCTAAATTGCCGCTTCGCCGTGGTCACGGGAGTTCGCTGCCTATCCCGGGGTTTCACGCACTTTACCCAAAATTGTGAGAAAACGGGGAAGAAAATGGAAATTCCAAGAACATACGATTCTAGATAATTAATTTTTCTATCGATTCGTTATAAATTGTGCCTGATAAACGTTTTTATCGAACGATTTATTGCGAGTTTCAAAAATAAATGAGTTTTCCTTATTCTTTCGCATGCATTGGGGTGTGCAAAATGCCACAAGCGGTAAACGCTAACAACATTTCTTTTGTTTTCATTGTCCGTTTTCTCTGCGTAAACGTTGAATATAGATGAGTAGAAAATGTAAGTAAGTGTTACTACTTAGTAAAATAATTTCTATTCATGTTTCAGTAGAACCAGAAATCAGTAATGATTTTCATCGCTACTAGCTTTGACGCTTTGTTGAAAACGTAGCACATCCCTACATATGCGAATTGTTTATAGCGAGAAAAGGAAAAAAGAAAACAAAATGTTTAACAAAACTCGCACGAAATCTCGCGAAAGAAAAGCTTTCTAACTGATATTTTTCGCCAAATGCATAGTAAAATCATTTACCTACAATCGTATGTTTTTGATTTTTCGTGAATCGGGTTAGTATTGAAGAAATTTGCAATTTAGGGTGAAATTTCGGCGACAAAGCAAGAGGAAGCAGTGAGTTGTCTCGCTTCGACCTGACCGACCACGGCGAAGCGCTACCTGAAGACCAGCCAGAAGCATTGCAAGAGCTACCAATGCATCCAAAAAAGATCACTGTTTCGTGTCGATTATGGGCCGGCGGCATTGTTCGTGAAATACCGGCCGATATTTTGGCATCACTGGGAGTACAGGGTCCGGCACTCGAAGTGTAACCAATTAAAAAGGCCATAAATTCAGTTTGGAAAATTACTTTTACTTAATTCAAAGTACAAAATGTGTAAAAATAATACAAAATTCAGAATCAATTCACTTTTGCTCGATATGACCACCTTTTGCCTTGACTTGATGACTTGATAGAGCGAAGGAGTTGCTTCGTTTGCCCGAATGTGACTTGCAGGTATTTTGGCCCACTCGCGGACAATAACTTTTTTCAGCACCTCGAGACTGGTGTATCTTTTAGTTCGGACTTTGCTCTCCAAAATGGCCCAAAGAGAATAATCCATTGGATTCACATCTGGTAAATTCGAGAGCTATTGTGTGGACGTGATGAAGTTCGGAACGTTGTTTTTCAGCCATTCTTGGTTCACTCGAGCTTTGTGAGACGGTGCCGAGTCCTGCTGAAACGTCCATGGTCTGCCACCGAAATGTTTGTCTGCCCACGGCTTCAAAGCAACTTCCAGAATACTTTCCCGATAATATGTCGCATTTACCTTGACGCCAGGCTCGATGAAAACGATTGGAGAGCGCCCATCTGCGGTTACAGTGGCCCAAACCATTATCTGTTGCGGGTGCTGCCTCCTGGTGGCCAATCGGTGACTCAAATTCTCGTATGAACGGTCGGTCAAGTAAACCCTGTCGTTTTGAGAGTTTACGAGTTGCTCAATTGGAAAAATTTTCTCGTCAGAAAATACAATGTTCGGAAATTGACCGCTTTCGGCCAAACGAAGCAACTCCTTCGCTCTCTCAAGTCATCAAGTCAAGGCAAAAGGTGGTCATATCGAGCAAAAGTGAATTGATTCTGAATTTTGTATTATTTTTACACATTTTGTACTTTGAATTAAGTAAAAGTAATTTTCCAAACTGAATTTATGGCCTTTTTAATTGGTTACACTTCGAGTGCCGGACCCTGTACTATGCGGTACCAAAGTGTTCCTCTCAAAAAAGTCTAATTTCAATGTACAACTTATAGTAAAGTAATTAGTTGAAGCAGTTATTTTGAGTGACAGTGCAGTTGTGGCAAGTGTGTGTAGATTAATGAAAAGTGTTATATATTAAATATTGCTGATTCGCGAAACTAAAAATTGTGCATGCGACGGAAACTGCGCACATGTCGTTTAACGTTTTTTCGCACTAACTTTTCTCGGAGATGGCTTAACCGATTTTCACAAACTAAGATTCAAATCAAAGGTCTTGTGGTCCCATACAAAATTCTTGAATATTATTTGGATCCAACTTCCGGTTCGGGAGTTATGGGGTAAAATGTGCAAAAAAAAATATGTGTTCGAAGGCGAAACCATTTTATCGAGTGCCGTTTCGCCGAATGGTTAATTTTTCCAAATGTTATTTCACCGAAAGCAAATTCTTAGGATTCATTTTGAAGAAAACATGATACTGCATATTTTTCCAATTACAACTGTTCTTGTTATTGAGATTTTGTAACCGTCGACTAACAAGATCCGCTATGAAAAAAAAATGCGGATTAGTTTTAAGGAATTTGTTATTTTTTCGGCATTCTCATTGTATAGCAGTATACATTTTTGAAATTACAAATTTTTATATCATCCTGTAATTCAGAAACCGGATTCGGAAAAACTTTTCTCTTTTGATTTTTCCCGATTTGCCGATTTTAAAAACGGGATCTTTCCTTTGTGTATATTTGATAGTAGATTTCTACGACATGATCATGAAATTCTCAGGGATGCAATCAAAATTGCGTGTTTTCCTTTCACAACGAACATTAATTCACACAGTATCAGTCAACACAACCGTTTATATGGTTTCACTTTCATGAGTTCAAAACTGGTTTACTCCTGTGCAGCAGGACAGACCTGCAACAACTATTAGCACACAATTGAAAAATCACAATGTCAATGATATCAACAATCAACATGTTGTAAGCTAAATGAATAGTTAGACGATCATCCGATTGATGGATCGAAATAGCCACAGAACACTAGCTATCCGAAACTACGGCCTATCACTATTTCCGGATGGAACTACGTTGAATAACCGTTTTCTGTGATCAACAGAAGAAAATTGCTCAAGGCCCGTTTTCATACACCGCAATTAATGAAGTTCTTTTCAAGCGATCCCACAAGAACCGTTACGGCAAAACAAGCCCTCTAATCCAAACATGTTTTTTTCCTCCGAGTCGTCCTCCCAGGTAATCCAATCGAGTTATAATAAATAAGCTCATTAAATAAGCGTTAACCCAAGATTCGACTTGTGCAGTCTTCGTTCTGTTGTTGGTTCAATCGACGGAAGGAATAATCAGTCTTTTCTTCTCTAATTTAATTTAATAATCACTCTATTGGATACCCACACTCGCAGTCGCAAACGCTGCGCGCATATGCGAAGGATCGATACACCGGCACCGGATCATTTTGGAAGGAGGAAAAGTCGTAAAACGCCCCAAAAATCGACATGATCTGTTCAACACCGGCACCAGAAAATGAACCGCGCGCATCAATTAGTGACAGAGCCAACTCCTCCTCCTCCTGCTATTCGTGCTCTGTGAAATTTTACGACCATCGATCGCATCGGCCGATTCAAGTTTGCCTGGACCAAACACAGCGGCGATCGGTTTTGTATCGATGTTTTCGAAGTTTTTTTTTTTGCAGAGCCACCAAGTGCAAAAAAGTATCCATGAATCGATGCTTAGAACACATTAAAAAAACGGTCAACTATAACGGTGAATGAATTGGAAATTTCCACTTTTCGAGTTGACTGTTAAATTAGATAATACATTAGAATACGATGAAGTTAGAGCGAGAGCCGAAAAAACGGTTTAGGTGGTAATTTTATGCGGATATACATCTACTATTCTATTCATAGCTGATAATTTGTATTGAAACTACCCCGAGAACAGTTATAGGTTATGGCCCCATACATCTTGTATAGTGAGAGCTAAGAAGACGATGGAGTACATCGACCTGTACACAGATAAAAATATTTTGTGAATTTACATCTATGTTCATGCACATATTGAGAGCAGGAAATTAAACCTAAAATTACTTTACAATTCTGTATGTTTCAATATACACTAATCGTAAAACTAAGCGTTAATCGAAAAATATAGTTATATTCATTGAAAAACCAATGCAGTCGAATTCAGTTTTGCATCGATGAAGGTTTTCAATCAAACTTTAGATTCAACCCATACCTATTCCATGTTATTATTGATTTACATGTCGTGTAAATTTCATTATTTATTTCGGTGTAGCTTTCTCAAGTTCAAACTAAATTTTCTTAAGAGGCCTTGTGTATGTATGTGACGGATTGACCTCGATGATGATCAATTCGATTTTCACAATCTTAAGTGGAAATACTAAATCTCTATTAATGCCATTGATTTTTTTTACGGATTCGAATTCCGGTTCCGTAATAACGGCGATTTAGTCAAAACATTATAAAATATGTGCACTTAACTTCGTTTGCGATGGCAGAACTGATTTGGAAAACTTGAATAGAAGGTATTATGATTCCATAGCCTGCTATTGACTTTTATCCGGACCTGGACTCTAGGAAATATTGGGTGACATGGTGAAAAAATTAGAAAAACTCAATTTACGCATACTCAACCATCTTTTACCAACTTGAATTCACATTAAAGGTCTTATAGTCGCATATTCTATAGAATTTCATCCGTATTCGACAATCGGTTCCGAAATTACTGAATGATAAAAACTTCATTTTCAAGAATATAGTTTTTGAATTTTTGAATTTCAGTAACCTATCCAGTTTTTTAGTATTTAGTAAATTATCCAGCTTTTGAGTTCAAAAATATTTAAACTGGATTTCTTTATAATTGGGTAAACTATTTGATTTTTGATAATATGTCAATGATACTTCAAGATTTATTATAACTAATAAAAAGAAATGTAACACAAAGACTTTATTTTTTGGTGTAATGATACCTTTCTCATAATCGCATAATTTTCAGATTTTTTTTACAACGAGCAATTCCAGAAATGCTTAGCAGATCATCAGAATCGACCTTCTCCGATTTGGATGAAACTTTGCACATGGCTTCAGTATGGCAAACCATAAGTTTTGAACCGATTGAGAGGTCAATCCGACTCACGACTGATTTTTAAAAAGGTGTATGTATTTTTGCATTTCACAAAAATTGCCTTTTTCAAATCGTTGTAACTCGGAAACCGTTAATTGTACAAAAATGGCGTTCAGGAAGAAGTTGTAGGGAATCGATTGGGCACTCTAAAAAAAATATACACTGGAAAAAATTTTTGATTTTGTTCTCAATGATTACAAAATAATCCGAAAAAGTTAAATGAAAAAAAGCATGGTTTTAATTTTTTTTGATAATTTTTTTTTAAGCTGTTATTAAAACCTACAGTTTAATAACTATCCCATCCGTGCCTTTTGAAAAATGAAGAAGTTACAGCTAAAACAGTTTCCGGGTCTCGTTGTAATTCGGAAGCCGTTCATCGTACAGAAAATGACGTCCAAGATCAAGTTCTAGGGAATCAATATGACACTCCAAAAAATATATACACTGGAAAAAATTTGATTTTTTCTCTCAATAATTTCAAAATGAACCAAAAGAATTAAATTTAAAAAATCAGGTTTCGATTTTTAGAGTGCCCTATTGATTCCCTACAACTTCTTCCTGGACGCTATTTTTGTAAGATGAACGGTTTCCGAATTACAACGAGACCCGTAAATTGTTTTAGCTGTAACTTCTTCATTTTTCAAAAGGCACGGATGGGATAGCCATCAATCTGTAGGTTTTAATAAGAGCTTTAAAATAAAAATTATCAAAAAAAAAATCGAAACCCTGATTTTTTTTTAATTTATTTTTTTTTGGTTCATTTTGAAATTATTGAAAAAAAAATCAAATTTTTTTGTCAGTGTATATATTTTTTAGAGTGCCCAATCGATTCCCTACAACTTCTTCCTGAACGTCATTTTTGTACAATTAACGGTTTTCGAGTTACAACGATTTGAAAAAGGCAGTTTTTGTGAAATGCAAAAATACATACGCCCTTTTTAAAAATTAGTCGGATTGACCTCTCAATCGGTTCAAAACTTATGGTTTGCCATACTGAAGCCATGTGCAAAGTTTCATCAAAATCGGAGAAGGTCTATTCTGATTTTGTCACTTTTTCGTCTACTCATTCCTGAAATTGCTCAACTATTTCTGGTTTCGAAATACGCAAGAAATCGAAGTGAGCTATACTTTTTAATGTTGTTGACCTTTTTTCGGTACTCTCGAAACCTGGAAACCGAGGATCATCATAACCAAAGTCGATTTGTTTGGCGATCAACTGACACGATTCATATATAGTAACAATTTTTAGCACAGTTTTGTAGAATTTATACGGTCTTTTCATCGTCTCCTTAAATGACGGTTTTAAAAGCTTTTTTAACACTCTCCATCTTATTTTTCCGGAACCAAATTTATGCAAAGAATAGAATTTGCTAAAATGCACCTCTCACTTTTCTCAGAATATATCAGTCGTCATAACAATAGATTACTATAAAATTTTGATAGTGATAGTTGAATCACATCTGGAAAAAGAACCAATAAACAATTACGTCTCTGTTATATGTAATTTTTTATGATTAATCCAGAGTAATTTTCTAGAGTAAAGAAGACGATTTTAATTAAGTAACCAGAAAACATCTTTGTCAATGCTTCGTTTTTCTAAAATTAGTTCTAATACAGACGATGTATGGTCAAATCGTGAAAGTTATCGTTCTATGTTTTTAAGGCCAAAGTGATACAATTCGGGACACAATGCTAAATAATTCACTTACAAAAATTGTATATAGGTTATCAATTTAATAAATAATAAGGAACAATCCCGTAGTAGCAAAAACTTTGAGATCCTCCAGGCAAAATTCATTTAGTAGTTGGCGGGATTTTTAGTAATTTGAATTCTAGTTCTAGTTGAACCCCAAATAATAAAAAAAGACAAAAAATAGTACATTGGCAAGCCTTCGATTGAAATCGAATTATTACCTATTTTTTCAATTGTTTCTGGATTATAAATGGAATTTATTATGAGTTTTTGGTGGTTTAACCAGAACCTAATGCTACTACATGGAATGAAAAGTCACGGGCCTCCCACTTAAAAGACGTGAACAGCTTCGAACCGTATATATTTTGTTGAGAGCAAGCCTCTAGATAGCTCAATACCAAATTTAATGACAAGCTATTCACTATTGCTTAAATAACAACTGATCGTGTCAGACGAGTTCTAGTTTTCATCAAGCTATGGAAAAAGGCGCAAGTACGGATTAGTCTACCATCCCCCGTATTCTCCCGACCCAGCGACTATTTTCTATTTCCAAGTCTGAGAAGGTTTCTCCAAGGGAAGAAATTTTCATCGAATGCTGAGGTCATTGCAGAAACGGAAGCATACTTTGAAGGCCTTGGCAAATCTTTTTGTTTTTTCAAAGGGCATCAAAATCTTGGAGAACCGATGGATCAAGTGTATCGCTCTAGATGGAGATTAAACTGAAGAATAAAAAACCCTTCTTAATCCATCTAGTGGTGTGATAATGTCTTTCTCTTCCTTCAAAACAGTCTCATAAAAACCTTTTTTTATCTTTTTATTAAATAATTTGTAACACTAATTTGGGCTCATTTTTGACACTTATTGATTCAGATTGAATCGAGTAGTTCACAAAAGCATTATTCACTGTTCATATCACATAGTAGGCATCATTTTTCCAACCAAGCGCTTGACATTTCCGTTCCCTATTTGTATGAGAAGAGTGATGCTAATCTAAAAAAAACCGTCTTAGTCCAAACAAAAAATTAATGCCAAAAGTCTTAGAAATATCAAATTTTTTCTAAGTTCTAAAATTTTTTTTGAGATGACACTAAATCTCGACGTTTCATGCATTTTTAAGATTTTTGGCATCAAAAAAATTTTCGATTTTGGAAATTTCATGATTTTTCAAGATCGAAAATTTTCAAACCTTAACCGTCGGGCAGCACCTCTTACCCATATCTGATTCACCTTAAATTTTGTATGGGGACTTTTTTCGAAGTGCTCAAACTTTTGAGTACCACCGCCTTACGAAATCAGGGGGAATCCCAAAATATTTGCACCCTTATATATATTAGAGCGGTAAAAAACGTTTTTGTCGGTTACGTAATTTATACAGTTATATCTCCGGAACCAGAAGTCGCAGTCATTTGATCTTCGAACTTGATCAAATGTTCAATAGTAGCTTTTAAACGAGCATAAGTTTGTTAAAATCGGTTTTGCCATCTCTGAGAAAATTGAGCGCGTAAAAATACAACGCGTTTTGTCGGTTACGTCACTTATACAATCATATCTCCGGAATCAAAAGTCACAGCCAGTCCGACAGTAGCTTTCAAATGAGCATAAGTTTGTTAAAATCGGTTCAGCCATCTCTGAGAAAATTGAGCGCGTATGAATATCTTTGAAAAGTGCACACACACACAGACATTTTCCGATCTCGTCGAACTGAATCGAATGGTATATAACACTATGGGTCTCCGAGGCTCCGTTCGAAAGTCGGTTTTTCCAGCAATTCTAACACCTTTCTATAGAGAAAGGCAAAAATCGACTTTTTTACCAAACTTCGTATAAATCGGTTAAAAACTTTTTGAGTTATCACACCCGTCAGTTTTCAGAAAGAAGCGTTTTAACACACAGAATCTCTATTGTTACAGTGACTTATGTCGTTTTCGCTTGAGAAAACTGAAACTGACCCAGGGTAGTTTCATCAAACAAACATTTTTCACGAAACTGTGTTGATTTCGCACTTAGCAACGGGGGTTTGAGTTAAACTGATTTACAAACCAGGTTCGAAACTGACTCGATTTTCAGTTCAACAACGTTGAAACCAGGTTCGAGACTGACTTCAAACAAACGATTTGACAGCAGTTAGAGTGGAAACTGGGTTAGGTTTGGCATCAAGCGAAAACGACATTACTAACTAGTCTCCAGGTTATACATAACTGCTTCGGTACGTTCGTAGATCACTTTCTTCTTTTTTTTTTTCTAGAAAAGCAGGTAGCGAGAATCAGAAGCTGTTTTTAAACAATGGAAATTTCATTTTGGAGGCAAATTTTTTAGATCAAGTCAAAGTCTTGGCATTTGGAATTTGGCCTTTTTGTTTCAACAGAAGAATTCGTTTCAGGTCGTGACTCGAACATGCGACCACTGGCTTGTAAGACCAGCACCCCACCAGCATTGAACTGCCCACCTGGGATTTTTTTAAATAGTTTCGCGAAATGGTTAAAATTTTTAGCTACAAAATTTTTTCTATTTTTTATCTTACTTGGTGAAAAATTCGTCACCTTATGACACCTGTCAATTTTCGAAAGCACCACGTCATCATTTCTCGTGGAGCTGGAAAATATAGAAATTATATGAATTAGGTTGGATCAGTAACCATTACATTTAGCCGAGCCAATTACCGAGCACTCGGTTAGGCAAATCTCGACACTTTTTGACGAGATTCAGCAATCAAATTTTAAGTGTTTAATGTTCGTGGTCGTAACCGTTCCTAATTTTCTATCGATATTTTGTTACTTGACTCTAGACTTATTTTTTGAGACAAAGCTTTGTAAGCATTGCTTCCATTTGAAACAAACGGTGTTAGACATCTAAGAGTGACGCACATGATCTAGTTTACATGGTCGCAGTGACAACGGGGACGTCCGTCTGGATCAGACCATTTATGCTTCACTCAATCAAGTCATCCGGCCGTCAGCTTACTTACATGATGCCGTCCGACTGCAAGTTGCAAGTTGCAAGTACCGTGGTCTACTGGATCCAAAGGGACAATTTCGTTCAGCCTCAGTCAAAGGAAAAAAAACAGAATGAATAGCTCATTAAAGTTACGCAAGTTTAGATCTGATATTGCCAAAGGTGCTGTCAACCAGTCAGTCATTCAGTCAGTCAGTCAGTCAGTCAGTCTGATGGTGGTTGTGGTAAACTGTAACGCAGCAACACTTTTGTACTGCTTTATAGAGCTTATGGGGACATCACTGAAAGTCAAGGAACTGCCGTTACGCTCTCGGCCCATGCCATGTCAATTCGCTGAATATGCAGTGACTATTTTGGAAGCTGCTTAAGTTTATTCTGGTATATTGAAATTCACAAACAAAATAAATTCTGTTTAATATTTATTAGATGACAATTGATTTATTCTGGTTGTCATGTTGCTCGAGAAGTAGCATTAATAGCATCAATCATCGGAGAAAGGTTGCTTCAGAAGAAACAAAACAGAAATAAAAGAAATTTCACTTATTCCGCAAAGTAATCCTGCCCCTACAGGGATCACTCCGGATAAGTTCCATTGACCCAGTTGATTTCCCCTGAGGCATGTCTGCGTCTGCATCGACGATTCACTACGATGATGGGCCGCGGCGGTTCGGTGGCTGACACATTGTCTGTCTGAATCTTCGCTCTGTGATCGCATCGGAGGCAGTCGATTCGCAGTCGGCCTCGCAGTAAAATGATACCCAAGTGCAAGTGCACTTCGCTTCCACGGCGGCCCCGTAACAGTGCCCGCGGTGAATTGATGACTGTCAAAAGATCAGACGGTCGGACCGGCGAGCAATAATCGTTCGGTCATGCTGATTGTCTGGATATCCGACCGGTGCTGCAAGGAGGCTGCATCTGCATGTACGAACATCCGTGCCGTTTCCAGTCCGTGTCGGTTTTCCACGTGACGGACTGATCTTGGCTGTCGTTAATTGCTAGCTCGAGGGGGTTCTTGTGGTTTCGATGGCCGCCAAATCGAGTTTTGTACTGTTTTTGCCACTCGTTCAGGGGTCGTCGCGAAACAAATTAGAGTGTGAATGAAATGTGACAACTGTACGCAAAGAAAAAAACCACGGTGCGTGTTTTAGTTCACTTAAT
This sequence comes from Malaya genurostris, assembly GCF_030247185.1. NCBI lineage: Eukaryota > Metazoa > Arthropoda > Insecta > Diptera > Culicidae > Malaya > Malaya genurostris. The sequence goes on from NC_080571.1 coordinate 274,245,385, forward strand.
TTGGCCGATGGAATAGTTAAAGCTTTTTAATTTAGGTTAAGGTCACCACGACTGTTGATGTTCTTAATGGAAAAGTTTTTGTTCGAGCCAACGGGACTCGTAACGCCGGGTCGAAGGGTTTCTTAATTCGCGAAAGCGACTAGCCGGAGGCTAGTGACGGACACAATCGAAAAGTTTACTTCTTGACGAGATTACGGAATGCCAATTAGGCGGGACCGCAAAGCGAGGGTAATAAACTTGGGTGCTATGCGATCTTCAATTTTTATTGTGCACACTTCTAGTGATCAACTTGTACTATCGGCTGTGTCGTTTTAATTTACTCATCAAGCCGAATTCTATTCTGCTGTTTTAACAATAGTTATCTTCTATCTCTCTTATAATTGTTTGATCTCACAAATCACGGAGTGTCATTGTATGGTATATAAGCAATAGTTCATAGACAATTGTACATAAAATTATAGGCTAAGCAAATTTAGATTTTTATAACTCTTAAAATTGAAAATTATTTTAAATGCATATTAAATTTCACATCATTTTATCAAAATATTCTACATTCCGGCCACCTTTGAAACATTCTACATTTTTCAAAACTGAATATTGTAATTTTATTTCTGATCTGCTCCCTTTACTTCAACTGTCCTGATATCTTCTTTGATCAATAGACGAATCGACATCTTAGATGAAAACTGTTTGTTCATGATTTCCTCCAATTTCTCACCGATGCGTTGCGAAACTTGAGCAGATGATACAGATACAAGCCAGATGTTGTATGGTTATCCTCGTCGATCAGCCAAAAAAGAAGACCAGGTAGATCATACAGGATGAATTAATGTATTGGAATTTCAATTACCTTCTTGTTGTCCTGATTCGCCTTGAGCACGTATAATACTGCTCTACTGATTTTGAATTTCTGTTGATGAATGAGCAGGATCACATGGCATCGGGAGAAATGCTAATTTTGCAACAGGTCTCACGACGTTCGAGGCAGTAGCTGTTCTTATTGTGACGACTCTGACGATTCCGTCGTCTCCAGGATGAACTGAGAGGATTTTTCCGAGAGGCCACTGTGCAGGTGGCACATTGTCCTCCTTGATGATGACGATTTTCCCTGGTTCTATGGAGACTGGTGGATTGCAGCCTTTGGTCGCCCTAGACTGAAGCTGTTGTAAGTATTCCGGGTACCATCGATCCCAGATACGCTGTAAGTGACGTTGTGTTTGATCCCAATGGCTGAGATGGTTTTCATTGACATCCTTCACGGATGGTTCTGGAATAGCTTGAAGGTTTGACCCAACCAAAAAATGCCCTGGGGTCAAAACTTCTAAGTCTGACGAGTCAGACGGTAGTGGCGTTAATGGACGTGAATTGAGGCACATTTCAACTTGTGCTAACGAAGTCAGAAAATCCTCGTAGGTTATGGTAGTGTTGCCCATTTCCTTTAGTAGGTGAGATTTGGCAGATTTGACTGCGGCCTCCCACAATCCTCCGAAATGTGGTGCGCGAGGTGGGATGAATTTCCATCGTATTTCGTTATTAGCACACCAATTGAAAATTTGAGAACGGTTGCTCTCTTCCACTTTAAGCATTCGATACACCCGATTCAGTTGGTGAGATGCTCCCTTGAAGGCCGTTGCGTTATCAGAGTGGAGTTCGATAACCTTTCCTCGTCGAGCAACTAGACGACGAAGTGCAGCCAAAAAGGCAGCGGTGGACAGGTCACTTACGAGTTCAATGTGAATCGCTCTTGTTGAAAAACAAATAAAAATGGCCACGTACGCTTTCGTTGGACCACGGTTTCGAATTGCTGATTTAATATAAAAAGGCCCACAGTAATCGATGCCACATATCGAAAACGGTCGCGTGGGGGTAACACGAGAGGATGGTAAATCGGCAATGCTCTGCTGTATCAAGATCGGTTTACTGCGAAAACATGTATGGCACTTGTGGTATGTTTGACGTACCAAATTTCTTCCTCCCAAAATCCAGAAACGCTGACGAAGAGTAGCAAGCATAAGAAGCGGACCAGCGTGCAGTAACAGTCGGTGATAATATGATGCCAGAAGCAAACTTAAAGGGTGTTTTCCTCGAAGTATGATGGGATGCTTTGTTGACTCGGAACAGGCTGCGTTCCTTAATCGACCTCCAACACGCATAACACCATTAACATCGATATAAGGCTGCAGCCACTTCATCGCGCTAGACTTGGAAACATTTTTTCCAGCCTTCAAATCTGTGTATTCATCTGGAAAATCTTCTTGCTGAGCCAGGCGACACAGAGTGACATCAGCTGCTAACAGTTCTTCGGTATTGAGTGTGTGATTAGAATCTACAGAAGTTCGCTTCAGAGTAGGATGAACGTGGTTCTCCAGGTTGGATTGACGGTGATTGGGGTAGACTCGCAGCTTTTGGAGATAACGTAGACAATAAGCCGTAGTTCGACGGAGTTTCGTGTAGTTAGAAAATCGACCGAACAACAACTCGCTGAAATTACTTTGAGTAATAGACATCGTTACTAACGGAACTCCTTTGCTTTCTATTGTTGTTTCTGATGATTCATCGATCGGTAACGCTCCTTCAGGCCATTCGTTCGGTGGTAGTGAAAGCCATGACGTTCCATGCCACCATCTTAAACGGTTTATTATTTCAGGAGGATTAAGGCCGCGAGATATGTCGTCAGCTGGATTATCAACACCGGCGATGTGCTTCCAGTTGCTTACTGGTGCGATTTGTTGAATCTGAGACACGCGGTTTGCTACAAAGGTCTTCCAGCGACTAGGAGATGAACTTAACCATTGTAAAACCGTGGTTGAGTCTGTCCAGAAATAGGTTCCTGTTGGCGAAATCTTCAGTGATGCAGAAACCTTTTTGTAGAGTTGTGTGGATAATCGTGCTGCACACAGTTCCAGCCTTGCGAAAGAATGACGAGTAGAAAGGGGTGTAACCTTGCATTTGGAGGCAAGTAATTGAACGGAAATTTCTCGCGTAGACACTGCACGGATGTAGCAGCATGCTCCGTAAGCTTTCTCTGACGCATCCGAAAAAAGATGAAGCTCGAAAATACTTGCGTCTTTCAGAGAAATGAAGCGGGGAACCTGTATCTGACGGAGTAAACTAATAGTCGAGTGGAATTGTCTCCATTCTTCTTGCAGTCTGGTTGGAAGCGGTTGGTCCCAATCGTAACGTTTATTGTCGCTTGACTTTAATGACCATAAACGCTGCATACAAAGTTTGGCTTTCATAACGGTGGGTCCTACCAATCCTAACGGGTCAAAAATTTGGGCGATATATGACATCACGTTACGTTTTGTCAGAACAGTTGCTGGCAAAGGCAATTGTACCTTGAAACGAAGAATATCGGTTTTGGGTTCCCAAACCAGACCAAGAGTGCTAACCGATTGGTCTTCCTGCAAATCGAAGACAGGTTTCATCGCTCTATCTTCTTCAGGAATCTCAGCAAGTACTTCACAGGAGTTTGAGGCCCATTTCTTTAGTGGAAAACCAGCCGAGTTAAGCATTGCAGCAACTTCTTGTTGAATACACTGTGCTGTTGGAACATCAGAAGCTCCAGACAAAAAATCGTCAACGTAAAAATCATCTGCCACAGGCTCTGCAGCCGCTGGAAATTGATTCGCTTCATCTTGTGAGAGCCGTTGCAGTGTTTTAGTTGCTAGGTACGGTGCACATGCTGTCCCGTAGGTGACTGTTTGTAGTTCATAAGTGGTGATGGGATCGGTAGCGTTGGTGCGCCAAAGGATTCTTTGAAGTGGTTGATCTTCGGGATGGATCTGTACCTGCCGGTACATTTTTTCGATGTCGGCAATAATGGCTATAAGATGAGTTCGGAATCGCAAGACTAATGTTAACAGATCGTGCTATACTACTGGGCCGACGAGTAAACGATCGTTTAACGAAAAACCCGATGTTGTCTTGCAAGACGCATCGAACACTACTCTCGTCTTTGTTGTAGTGCTAGAAAGCTTAAAAACGGGATGATGCGGTACGTAATAGTGATCAATGCTATCGTCAACTGGTTCAATGAGTCGTTTCATGTGACCAAGACGCTCATATTCGTCCATGAAGAGATGATATGCAGTTTTCAGGTTGGCATCTCTTTCTAATCGACGTTCAAGACTTAAAAATCTTCGCTCAGCAATCGCCCTTGATTCTCCTAAGACGATTTCGGGATTATCAGTTTTGGGAAGACGAACTATGTATCGACCCATTGAATTACGAATTGTTGTGGCGCTATACCACTCCTCACAACGCCTTTCAGTGGAAGAATGAATAGGTTGATCGATTATGGTTTCCATCTCCCAAAATTTTTGAAGTGTGGACTCAAGACGATCATCGGTTGTAGATAGAAAACAATTAGTTGTTATCGATGATGTATCTTTATTTACTGAACCTGAAACAGTCCATCCAAATAAGGTTTCAATAAGCTGTGGCTGGCCAGGTCCTAGCGATATTTTCTTTCCCGTATGAAATTCCCAGTATGTTTCTCCACCCAAGATAATATCCACTTTGCCGGGAACATAGAATTTTGGATCGGCAAGAATGACGTTGGGAAGATTCCATGCAGAAATCGGTACAGGCACAGTGGGTAGATTGGTAGTAGGTTTTTCGATGATCAAAAATTGTAGTTTTGTTGCAAATGAAGAAATTCGGGATCTTACAGTGGCGGTTACGGTTCGATTTAGTCTCTTCTGGGATTGACCAATTCCAGAAACATTGATTTCTACCTTGGATTGACGATTAGAGAGACGATTTGCTAGCTTTTCCGAAATAAAGTTTGACATCGAGGCAGAGTCCAATAATGCTCTTACTTCGAAGACCTTTCCTTGATCGTCGACGATATTAATGGCGACTGTTTCTAACAACACCATATGGGAGCGTAATTGAACGGGTAAACTTACAAAAAACTCACTTTCAAGGATCACATTGAAGGAATCCAGGCAAAGTGTAATAAATATATTAAATGTTTATATCCTCTTATAAACAGAAATTCTAAGCTCTGTCTAAAAAACAAATTGTTAATTTATAAACAAATTTTCAGACCAGCCATGCTTTATGCGGTACCAATTTGGTCAAGCTGTTGTTCCACCAGGAAGAAAACGCTTCAAAGGATTCAGAATAAAATTCTGAAAATGATTCTGAAGCGTCCTCCCTGGTTTAGTACAAATGAGTTACACAGACTCACAAATACAGAACCATTAGATGTAATGTCACATAATATTATAAGCAAATTCCGACAAAAATCGATGCAATCTTCAATTGAATCGATTCGCTCTCTGTATTAGTTAGTAAGTTAGTATATAAGTTCCTTTTCCCCATTACACAATACAAGTAGGTTTAGAATTTTCCCTACACAAAAATCTCAGAATTGCGGAAGCAAATGATGTCTTCATGGTAATAACCAAATCATATATATATATAACAGGGCTGAAAAGTCACCACTTGTGGCTGAACACCCAATTTAAATCTTAATAATTTAATTTTAACTCATATTCCAATAAATTGTTATTAAAAAAAAAAAAAAAAAAAAAAAAAACGGGTAAACTTACTTGGGTAGTAGGCTCTAGGTTTGCAGTGTTTGCCAAAATGGAAGAATTTTTATTCTCTACTTGGGATGACGTGAGAGCTGAGGTGACCGAGACTTTGGGTGACAAATTGGAATCGGAAGCAATGTATGGTGGCTGTCACGGCATATACGACATGTGTACTTGGATCCACAACTTCTAGCTGGATGACCAGTGCGAAAGCAATCCCAACATAACTTTCGTTGGGAAACCAACTCTCGACGCTGATTGATGGCCATATTGGCAAAGGCCTGACACTGGAATAGATAATGACTCTCGGAGCAGGCAATACAGGACGGGGTGGGTGACTTGTGTTCTGTAGTTGCTGCGCTGACTGCAATTTTTGAACGAAAATTATTCTTCGGTATTTGGTTGGAGCCGGCCACCTTTGCTTGCACTATCTGAGAACGTTGTAACAGGTCAGATGCAACCGATTTCAATATTCGGACTCGCTGGTATAGAAATTCGACGAGATCGTCGAAATAAACATCATCGTCTTGGCTACTTCTTTCTTCCCAGGCACGAAGCGTTGCTGGGTCTAATTTGTAAGACAGCATGTTGACAAGCGGAGTGTCCCAGTGTTCGGTTGGCTCATTAAGTTTAGCAAGGGCTTTCACGTGACGCAAAAATTCATCAACGAGCTCATGCAATTCTTGGGAGGATTCTTTCTTGATTGCGGGAAGATCATGAAGAGTGCGAAAGAGTTGCTTCTTAAGGAATCGACGGTTGTCATATCGTTTCAAAAGTGTGTCCCAAACAGTTGCATAACTATCAGCTTCGATGTCAACACTTTCGAATGGTTTTCGTGCTTCACCAACGAGCGACTGGAGCAAATACTGTAGCTTAGCCACGAGGGGGATATCAGTATTAGAGTGGACCATTGAACTAAATGTATCACGAAACGAGAGCCATCTTGAAAAATCTCCATTAAATTTGGGAAGATCAATCTTCGGTAACCTCAGATGAAAGTTGCTGGCTGGGGGTGGTTGAGGTGCGATCATCGACGCATTGAGAGCAGTTTGATTTGGATCTGGAACTCGAATCGACATCAAAAATCCTTTGGCCTCACAGAATCGCAATTCAAGATTAGCTCGTTCGTTAAGGTGATCATCAAGCTTTTCTGGATCGTCTGCTTTTTCTATCTCACCTTGTACAGCCAAAAAGTCTCGGTACATTCTATCCAACGATTCCATGCGAACAAAAACTTGACATACATCTCGGTCATAGTTAAATTCTGCCACAAATGCTTCGACGGAGTCTCTAATCACATAAAGACCCTTTCTGGTTACTAGCAAATCACTTAATCGTTTATCGATTTCGTTTTTCGACATTGTGCACCGAATTCAATTTGCACGATCGCGGAATACGGAATCGAGTTCTCCTTCCCGTCGCGGACGTAATCGAGTAGATCCTTCCCGACGCGGACGAAAATCCTTCCCGACGAAATCACGAGAAAAACGCACGTATCGGTTGCACACACTCTGTTTTGGGGGTTATAGTCACTTGCCACGAAATAAACTGTCAACTTGGTATGATATCTCCGATATCTTGTAATTGTATCAAATGCGATGGCGCTACCCAAGCCACGCTAAAGGACGCCAACCTCGCGCTATTATTTATCATACAATAAACACAATTGGATTTAGGCGGTTATACATATCTCTTTTGACTTATTGTTCACCACAATTGCAATGGCGATAATTCTTCCACGTGTTACACAATCGGTACATAGAATTCAGTTAGTGCCGCACTCACTAATTCTTCCGACCGGGGGTGTCCTTCGATCCGGCTCGAAGGACCAAATGTTCGAGCCAACGGGACTCGTAACGCCGGGTCGAACATTTGGTCCTTCAAGCCGGATCGAAGGACCAAATGTTCGAGCCAACGGGACTCGTAACGCCGGGTCGAAGGGTTTCTTAATTCGCGAAAGCGACTAGCCGGAGGCTAGTGACGGACACAATCGAAAAGATTACTTCTTGACGAGATTACGGAATGCCAATTAGGCGGGACCGCAAAGCGAGGGTAATAAACTTGGGTGCTATGCGATCTTCAATTTTTATTGTGCACACTTCTAGTGATCAACTTGTACTATCGGCTGTGTCGTTTTAATTTACTCATCAAGCCGAATTCTATTCTGCTGTTTTAACAATAGTTATCTTCTATCTCTCTTATAATTGTTTGATCTCACAAATCACGGAGTGTCATTGTATGGTATATAAGCAATAGTTCATAGACAATTGTACATAAAATTATAGGCTAAGCAAATTTAGATTTTTATAACTCTTAAAATTGAAAATTATTCTAAATGCATATTAAATTTCACATCATTTTATCAAAATATTCTACAGTTTTGTTCGATCGATGAATCGAACCCTAATTCTTCACAGTTTAAATGCTTTCATAAAGAAACGCAATTTCCAAATCAGATAAAATGGCACGATGGGGTTGTTGTTGTTGTTGTGGCATGTTTTGTATTAAATTGCACACATTGTCTACCGTATTCCGCCTAAACTGCCAGTCATTTCAGATTGTAAAAGTGAAAACTCATCGAAGCCCCTTATCCACCCGAAATAAAAACATGATAATCGCACCTAAACGATCTGCTCCCGGAACAAACTGGAACATCTTTATCTGTCCGTCAATCGGTTGGGCTCAATAATTTGAGACTAACTTATCGTTCGAAAACAAGATCATCCAAAATAAATGAGTGAAAATACCAAACAAATTAACAAACCCATTTCCATTGAATTAGGTTTTGTGGCAGGCCAATCATCGGCCGAGAATCGCCTGCAACAGCGCATCGATGCTGATGAGGAGACCTGATGCTGCGCGGCACTAGGTGGCAAATTCAGATAACTGACGATTTCGAATGGGTTGCTCAAGCCCAAAACATTCAGGCAGGAGGAACGCGGGCCGTTCCCTTACGGTGCGGTATTCCGTGATAGCGTCTGCTACGATAGCAAACGGAGAAGAAAATGAGGTAGAGGATGATGGAGGGGATGTTGGAGATTCTTCATTACAGCATCATTAGTGACGGTGTTTATGATAATGATGTCGCTGTTGCGGGGTGGCACGTTCATTCATACGTGGGCACCTGAGGTGGAACCAAGCTAGAGAAAGGAAATCGTAACTCTTTTCTTTTATGCTCTCGCGAGATGTTTAGGTCTTTTTTTAGTGGCGGAATTTGACGACCCATAGCATGTCAAAACTGTGTGCAGCTGAATATATGTGTCACTACTGGGGTGACGTGCAGCCACGGGCGAACACTATGGAAAATTGTGATGGCAATGAATTTTAAGTGTCACTATTTTGTGGGGAACGAGGTTAGACCCCATAAATGTAGGTTAGCCCGTCCGCTGCATAGTTTGCCAATGAATGGTAAGAAAGGGCTGTCGGGTGAGTGAACAGTTGCAAAATTTGGCTGTACCACATCGAACGTATCGGAAATGAACGAAAGAGAATTTGGAGGCATTTTCATTTTGACTCCAATTAGCGAGTCAGGGTCATTGTACCGAAAGCGATTTTGCCGAAAGCCGTTTCACCAAAAATCATTTCACTGAATGGCATATTTTTTTCATATCGCCGAGCGCCGTTTCACTGAAATGGTTCTTTTTTCACTAAATCGTACAATTGCTTCAATATCGTATTGGAATTGATTTGAAATAAAGAAAAATAAAAGTTGACACTGTTCACACCCGTTTTGTTGACCTAAAATGAACACCTGAAATATTTCCTAATTTAAATAACGAAGTGATGCATATCCCTGTGATTAATTAAACCGAATACTCTTTTGATTGATTTTTTTAGATTGATTTCTGATGTTCAGAATGGAACATTCAGGAAAACTAGCCAATTTTAGTAAATACAAAAAATAAAAGCATTTGCTTTAGTGTATCTACCAGGCAATTTTGTTTGGTACTTTCACGTTATTTGAGTGCAAATGTAAAAATGTCTAACCCGGCTTTGTCGCATCGATTTTTGTTCGTGTGCTGCCTGGCCTCGCAATAGCTCTTTCGTATCTAACTAAAGACCCTTAGCTTTGAGTAGGCCGAGTAAGCGAGGCGATTACTGGTTTATATGCGAGAGTCACTTAAATAAGCAAAGTTATTTTTTCCGATGATTCGACCACCAGTTTTGATCCTTATCAAAAGAAGTATTTTAATATTTCTCGACTGAAAATCATAAAAAAAACAAATCAGTAGTCAAAGTGTCGGGCAACAAAACCAGCAGTTTTTACATTTAGGGGTTTTTTGTTTTGTGCAAAAAAGCACATATTTAGTTTCAACTTTCTTTGCGTTTCGCCTTCGGCTCGTCAGTGCTTAAAGCAGTTCAAATCGAACTGCCATCTCGTGCCTAGCAGTTCAACTTAAACCGCTAAGCAGACGCAAAGTCCACACTACTTATGTGACCCTTTAAGGATATAACACTAGGTGCCATATCCTATCTGACGTCTCGGGCGTAAACGAATGACGACTGGCTACTGGTCGCCGCAGAGTTTGAACATTTAGGGGTTTTTTGTTTTGTGCAAAAAAGCACATATTTAGTTTCAACTTTCTTTGCGTTTCGCCTTCGGCTCGTCAGTGCTTAAAGCAGTTCAAATCGAACTGCCATCTCGTGCCTAGCAGTTCAACTTAAACCGCTAAGCAGACGCAAAGTCCACACTACTTATGTGACCCTTTAAGGATATAACACTAGGTGCCATATCCTATCTGACGTCTCGGGCGTAAACGAATGACGACTGGCTACTGGTCGCCGCAGAGTTTGAACATTTAGGGGTTTTTTGTTTTGTGCAAAAAAGCACATATTTAGTTTCAACTTTCTTTGCGTTTCGCCTTCGGCTCGTCAGTGCTTAAAGCAGTTCAAATCGAACTGCCATCTCGTGCCTAGCAGTTCAACTTAAACCGCTAAGCAGACGCAAAGTCCACACTACTTATGTGACCCTTTAAGGATATAACACTAGGTGCCATATCCTATCTGACGTCTCGGGCGTAAACGAATGACGACTGGCTACTGGTCGCCGCAGAGTTTGAACATTTAGGGGTTTTTTGTTTTGTGCAAAAAAGCACATATTTAGTTTCAACTTTCTTTGCGTTTCGCCTTCGGCTCGTCAGTGCTTAAAGCAGTTCAAATCGAACTGCCATCTCGTGCCTAGCAGTTCAACTTAAACCGCTAAGCAGACGCAAAGTCCACACTACTTATGTGACCCTTTAAGGATATAACACTAGGTGCCATATCCTATCTGACGTCTCGGGCGTAAACGAATGACGACTGGCTACTGGTCGCCGCAGAGTTTGAACATTTAGGGGTTTTTTGTTTTGTGCAAAAAAGCACATATTTAGTTTCAACTTTCTTTGCGTTTCGCCTTCGGCTCGTCAGTGCTTAAAGCAGTTCAAATCGAACTGCCATCTCGTGCCTAGCAGTTCAACTTAAACCGCTAAGCAGACGCAAAGTCCACACTACTTATGTGACCCTTTAAGGATATAACACTAGGTGCCATATCCTATCTGACGTCTCGGGCGTAAACGAATGACGACTGGCTACTGGTCGCCGCAGAGTTTGAACATTTAGGGGTTTTTTGTTTTGTGCAAAAAAGCACATATTTAGTTTCAACTTTCTTTGCGTTTCGCCTTCGGCTCGTCAGTGCTTAAAGCAGTTCAAATCGTTTTATTTTTATTTATTTATTATTTAGCAGTTTTTATTTAAGCGACAATTAGACCCGAATGCAACACTACATTGCATCATATTTAAAAATAAACTATATTTATACTCTTTACTTTATTTACAGTTTAAATTACTCTTGCAGCGAAACGACCATTTTTGTGACTTTCGGCGAAACTATTTTTGAACAAACGAGTTTCGGTGAAATGGCTTCCGGCGGAATGATTTGTTCCCTTTTTACAGGAGAGAAACGTCATAATATTAATGAGGTGGAATATAAAGGGTGTTTTTCAGGAGGTTTATTTTTGCAATATAGATTACTCTATTGTCTGAAAGTTGTTTTGACAGTGTAAACTGACGTCTCTACTCAGTATTGTTTGGCAAATCATCATGAATAGGTTAATTCCAGAACAACACTTCCAATTCGTGTAAATTCATTTTCAAAATCAGTGTTCAATTAAACTGTTTATAGTACAAAATTCTCTTTAGTAATGAGGCGCATTTTTTACCTTTTTTTATAAATATAAAAAATAGGTATAGAATTCGCTCAAACTTAAGAATTTCGAAGGGCCGAATGTCATATACCAATTGATTCAGCTCGACGAACTGAACAAATGTCCGTGTGTGTGTATGTGTGTGTGTGTGTGTGTGTGTGTGTGTGTGTGTGTGTGTGTGTGTGTGTGTGTGTGTGTGTGTGTGTGTGTGTGTGTGTGTGTGTGTGTGTGTGTGTGTGTGTGTGTGTGTGTGTGTGTGTGTGTGTGTGTGTGTTGTCAACTAAGAGGTCGAGATCTCAGAGATGGCTGGACCGATTTTGATCAAACTAGTCGCAAATGAAAGGTCTCCCCGTCACCCTGAACGCTATTGAATGGTTTTGAGATCGGATGATTATTTTTTGAGTTATACGAAGTTTTATGTAAAAATTTTCAGTTTTTTGACAGTATCTGTCACAATTGACCTTGAAAACAGAATATATTTTTAGATTTAGATTCCGCACGGTAATATCTATCCAACAAGCCATAGATTGTTAAAATCCGTCCATTTTTAACGGGGATATCGAAATTTTTGTGTAAGCGACTTTTTCTCTTATTCCAGCAGTCGAAGTTTTGAGCGCTGTCTGGCAAAGAAATGCATGGGAGCAACATAAAACACGATTCTAAGTACCCAAAAGACTATGTAAGCATGATATTTTGGCTCGGACCGATTATAGCACGGTTCGTTTTTGGCAACATAATCGTTCGAATATGACATATGTAAACCAGATGATGGAAGAATTTTCGAGTTGAAAGCCGAAAGTGGAAGAAATTTCGAGTTCGCCGAAAGTCACAAACTATTTACAGCAATAAATGCTGGAAAAACATGACAGCCATATACCATTCGAATCAGTTCGTCGAGATCAGCAAATGCGTGTGTGACAAATAATTTCACTCAATTTTTTTCGGAGATGACTCAACCGTTTTCTACAAACTCAGATTCATATGAAAAGTCGTATACTCCCAAACAATGTTCCTGAATTATGTTTGGTTCCGACCGGTGGTTCCGGTTCGAAATTAAAGCTGTGTAACTCATTTTTCTCGTAGATGGCTGAGCCGATCTAAGATTCAAATGAAAAGTTTTAATATTCTATAAAACATCTTGTTTTTCAATCAGATCCAACTTCCGATTTCGGAGATACAGGGTGATTAGGATAAAAATGTCTATTTCACATAAATTAATCAGGTTTATCGGGTTAGCAGATTTGGATAGTCGATAACCAAATAAACTTATTTCATTTTTGGTTGTATTCAGTTTTCGTTTCGGAAGGCACCCAAAAATTTAATTCGCACTACGATTCCTCAAAGATGTCTGCAATGATTTTCAAACATTTTGAAACAAATGTAAATTTTACAGCTACTCAGGTGAATTTGTCTGACTTTGGCTACACCGAATTTCGAATTCCGGTTGCAGTATCGAATCGTTTCTCAAAGCTCAATCGTTTTCTCAAAAAAAAGCCAAATCGAATTTCAGAAACAAAAGTTCAAATTAAAATAAATCCAGCTTTATCCAATTCTGACTTCCGATTCTGGAATTGTAGGATGATGAATTTTTGAATTTCAAAGCGATATAGAAGATGACAATCCCGAAAAGCTGTAAAGTTGGACTCAAAAATATTGCAATTTATTCGTCATATGGCCATACGAATCGGTATGAGTTATGCTGATTCCTGAATACCAGTTCTGGAAGTACCTTAAATTACCCTAAACTCTAAAGTGGAACTTACTTCGGCATCTCACGGAATATTCAATCGATTGTCACACGTTTAGATTAAAATTCGATCCGATCTACAGTTTCGACATTACAGAGTAATGAGTGATTAACATCTCAAATTGCCACTTAAAACGACTGACATTAGAATAATGTCATGAAAACTGAAACACCGAAAAATATTCATGCAAAAAACACATGCGGATTGATAAAAAAAAGGTATCATCTCACTGCTAGGTGGATTAAGCACGTTTTGATGAATGGATACGCCAACAAGCGAAATTACCGTATTTGAAGCGAAGATAATCCACACGTCGATCAAGAATTACCGATGCATCCTGATCAATGTAATGTTTGGTGCCGTCATCGGTCCGTGAATGGAAATCGATACAGAACCATGATCAATGAGTTTTTGTTGAAAAATCTTCAACATATGGTGCGGACGAAATGTGGTTTCAGCAGGATGGTGCCACTTGTCTTACTGCCGCCGAAACAATCAACTTATTGAAAGAACATTTCAAAATCGCTTGCAAGCACGTCAAACAGCTCTGACTGTGATGAAAACCATCAAACCAATTATTAACAATGTCCTATCAGACAAAAAAAAAACAAATTCTCATGTAATAAAATTCAATTTAAAATCATTAGAGATTTAGCCAAACCGTTCGGTAGCCACGACTTTCTTTCTAAAACATCATTTGTAGAATTATGTCACCAGTAAAATTCATATGTTTTCTGTGTACAACAATTGGCCTGTAAGACCAGCGTCCTATGCATTCAACCACCAACCCGAGCGGGTCACACACACATGGTTGAATAAAAAATAAAATCAAATTTACTTCTATCTGTGGAATGTGCTGTGCTAATGAGCTAACATGGAGATGCAAGGAAACAATATCTCAGAAGTAACCCGAACATAGAGTTAACTTGATCAAACTCGAATGTCTAGTATATTGTGCCTGTCAATAGAGATGTCAATCTCCTCTGTGTGACGAAGAGCAAGTATAATTTCTCCCCTCGCACTGACAACATCAACGAGAGCTCTTCTCTTTCACACATATACACCACTGTTATATAAAGTGTGCACGCATCATGAGAGCTCGTATTAATTTTCTTTCACCTCTAGCACTAGATCACACCAAATTGCTACAGCAGAGCTCTTAAATAATTCTCTGAGGTGGATACAAATATTTTCACCGAAGTGTGCATGCCGGTGAGTACTCTGGTGTACGGTTCGCATAAGAGAAGCGTGGGGCACGCATAATCTGCAAAATCGCAATGTATCGTTGAAATTTAGCTTTTCGTTGCTGCGAAAAAGATTTCCATAGAAAGGCCAGTGCTATCTTCTGTAAATTTAAAAATTAAATCACAGAAGGGTTCGCTCACCAGCACGCGCCAGTGGTCACTTGAGTGTATTTAGGCGAGAGCGATTCATACGAAGAGAATGTGGTTACTCGCACCAGCTTCTTTAATCACAAGCACACACATATACACAAAGTATGTCTATTCGACACTGAGAGGAAGTGCGCTTTCTTTTTTGTGCGCGTTTCGTTTGCTGAATACACAGTGTATGAATGACACTTACACAATTGTGTATCAGTCTAGTGAACTGTCTGTCTTTTTAGCTTTAGTTTCTGTTTACCTCATAGCTTCTAATCTAGTGCACATTATGCGGACATCTATATCAATGGCAAGCTAAAGTCCCTGGCTAACAACTGATTAAGAAACTAAGTTGATACATTTGATTGAAAAAAAAAATGGTTATCAATTTAGTAAAGCGATAAATTTTGGCCATTATAAAAAAGGTGTTCGGTTACCGGCACCCCAAGAAATATCGCTAAAAATGGAAAAATATAGGTAAAGACTGCAGCTATTCAAAGAAAAAACAGAAATAATTCTTTTTGGAAGCGTTTTTGACAAAATTCTTTATTGTCTGATTGTGATTTCGCTTGGTCGAATATTTGGATGGTGGCCCCTTTGGTACTAATTTGGTCGGTCTTCAACGTTTTTTCTTAGCCAGAGCATTTTCTGTAAGAGCAGCTAGATGTTTGTCTCGACAGCAGCCTGCATATCACTGACAATTTTTCACGATTTGTCGAAAAAAATGGGGTGTCGGTAATCGAAATTGGTAGACATTTTGAAAATTACGGTTGCGAAAATTTTGATAGCATCCGGTATTAAATCACGAAATAGATCTATTTCACCTCATAAATATTCAATCCACTCACCTTTCCGATTGATGCTCTTCAATTCATGATACTTAAAAAAAAAGTCAGAAAAAACTTTTGTGTTGATATTCACGCAATTAAAAGTTATTTTGAACGCAGCAAAAAGTACAAGTGACTGTTTGCTTCGCAATTCGGCACAAAAAGAACGTGCTGCTATTACGCACACATGACATTTGTCGGATTGACGCTATCTGCTTTCTGTCAAAAGTTACGGTGGGGTGCCGGCAACCGAACACCTTCCCCTATCATTTGAATGCTATCGACGGATAATCCTAGTCTAATGGTTGAAGAAAAAAAATTGAACATTTGAATTGGTTCAACATAACAGATGAACGGTCACCCAGTTTTGAAAGCTGATATATACTTGTGCCGTTTTTTCATTAAAAAATACTGGTGGCGTGAATTGCTCTGGTTTTGCACTTTCGAGTAAAAGTGCAATCTCCTGATAATGTTTCATTGCCATTGCTGATCGAAAGTGCAAAACCAAAGGAATCCACGCCCCCAGTGTTTTCAATGAAAAACGCTATTGAATTTTTCTCTCAATCTTCAGTCAATAGTCAATGCATTCCAAAATCTTGTTTATTATTCCGACCGGAGTGATTTTAATTCATTCGAACTTGCTCACCAACGACAACTGAGACAATGAAATGGGTAGATTCATTGGTTTCTTTCAGAGGCAAGCAAAACTTCAAATGACTAGTAAGTTCCCAGCTTTAATCTTATATGTCATTTGAAAATTAAATTCTACCGCACTTGTTATCACATATGAATTCGATGTACAAATGTAAAAAAAATCCATCTAACTTATATTAATATATTTTATAGCTGCCAAACCGGACTCAGAACCAGAACCGAATTACAAGCTTGGAAGTTATGAAGCTCACAACAAGATAACCAGGATCAAGGATATTGATGGACGACGCAATATATGTTGATAAAGATTTTAGAAAGTTTACCCAACAGTTTCAGTGAAATAAAATACAAATAAATTGTATTTGGTGATACAGTGAAACGAATGGATGATAAGTCGTCCGTAGAAGAGATAACTAAGTATCTAACTAAGTCTATGACGATATTTGGTCAATCGAACTCATTGACTGCGGAAGGTTCTCGTTTTTTGAGTTAGTAGCTGTATGAGAGGGTGAAAATTAAGTTGTAGGTAATAACTCTTTTGAAGTTCCAAAATAAATAAGCTCCTCAAATAACTGGAATAATTCAGCTTGGCGCCCTATTGCTGAAGAGTATTTGAAACCCTTAAAATGGTTCGAAATTGGTTTCATTTACTCAGGCTTTTCGTCAACTTTTTATGTGGAACACATCTTTGTTTTCTATATAGGGGTGCAGATTATAAACTCAAGGAAAAATACACGTAGAAACGTGGTCAGGTTTTAAACACTTACAGCTCAGTGTATTTTGTATCAATTATTAATATTATTTCATTATTTGATTGGAAATATTTCTAAGATTCTATTTGAATGTATCAAGCCACGTATTTTCAAATATAAATGATTGAAATTTTGGTTACTAGCGAGCAGTGTCCTATTTTGTCTGCTAAAAATCTCCAGCATATCGGATTTCCCTGCCATAGACGACGGTTTTGAAGGAGTAAGCGATATACCAAAGAGAAAGCATCGCTCTGATTGGTCAATAGATGCAAAAGCGAAGCTGTTGGATGCACGCGAATCTATAAATAGAAGCGAAATTATAGCTAATATTTCAGTCCTACGCGTAGCATGCTAGAGGAAGGTTGTTGCTAGACAGCAAGACAAAAAGTGTCATAAAACGATTTGAAGCTTTAATTGGTATGCTCTGATCTGGTGTCATGCAAGCTCGGATGAAATTCCATGTTATGTCGTTTCGCATGAGAAATTGACAACAACCCCAGAGTAAATTTTGAGTGCTTAAAAATAATTTCTAATTCATATAAGATGAACTCGATTGATAATGAGAAAAAGTTTATCGCTTCAACCGAAATCGCAGAATGGTAGAGAAACTTAACGCTATAAAAATAACTGCTTGCATACAAAACTTGAACACAAGCTTGGCGAAGAGAAACTTTAATATCAAAATCCATATCGCAAGTATGTATAAAGATATAATTGCATGCATTTGGGATATTGGTGTAATTTCGTCGGCTATAAAACAAACAATGTTCGGTGTTGGTTCCTAATCAAGATAAATCTAGGCAGACTCTCGTGCAATTGCGGATTCAAAAGTGTGACGATTGATTGCACTGTTTGATTGTAGATCATTAGAAGTTTTGGTTGCCTTGTTCCACATCAATGGCTCGAACAACCACATGGGGCTGATCCTTGTAGGTTTTGATTTATTGAGCGTTTGTAACATTCGAAGCTTAATTCTTATATTAGCTTTTTTCATTTCATCTTTGAAAAATCCGACGTATGATACAACAAAATACGTCTCATACGGGTGAACAACTGTTCAAGTACAAATAATAGTTCTATTCTTATTATTCATGTGTTTCGAATGGTCGTTTATGGGAAAATATTCTGATGCAAATACTATAACGGTATAATTGGCTGGTTAAGAATGGTTAAGATTGAACGTTTGGATACGATTGGTAAGAAATGTGACATTGAGTGCAAAATGGAGTCTTGGAAATATCGAAAAATGTGAATTGTGTATATAAAAATGAAGAACACACATTTAACGCTTTGATTGCTTTCCATTTACAAAATATCGTAAGACTTCCTGTTTGTTCCTGTTTGAATCAATTTGATGCAAACATTGCATTGAGGCGGGGCTGGTCGACGGAACGATGACTTGATTCGGTCCATAATCAAAATGGGTCATCGGAATTCAATTGAGCTATCAACTGCCGTTGACCAGGGCCAAAATTATTTGCATGTATAAACCATACCATTGGAAATATCTTTTTTCGGTAAATCACTAAATGTCAGACAGTGACAGTCTAAAATGATCTCAACATGTCAAATTACTTTCAATTTCGTCCAAGGTGATTCAGAGATGAAAAGATGAAGAAAAATTAATTAGTTAAAAGTTAATGAACACTGTACAAAGCTTTCGTTTTGACTACTACTTTCATATTTTATTAAAACAATACCAAGATTGTGTTAATTTTCTTAATTATTCTATGTTTTTATTTAGAAGAGCCGCTATTACCATTGATTCATATAATACCAAGGAACTCACATATTTCCCGATACCTGAAATCTGTTACAAATAATTAGTTTTCTTTCTGTATAATCAACTTCCACTGGAAACAGTTTAGCAAATACAAATCCGCCAGAGCTATCATCACAGAAAAAGACATCAATTTTTCAGTCTTCATTCTTCGAAATTTGCAACGTTAAAAAAATATACGAAAAGAAGATGCGCAAAGCAGACAACACGCCGAGGTTTGTCCCAATTTATGACCCTATTGCGGGTTTCCTGTCAACCACACACGTACAGCAGACCTAACCGTTTTCTAACGGGCGCACAATCCTTTCCTACGGGACAGATCCCACTATTTTCCGTGCGCACCCGACAACTCCACCGTGCTGTTCCGTGATAATTAAGTCGTATTCAACATACTCCGGGAGCTGTCTCGCAACAAAACGATCATCAACATCATCATCAACGAGGCCGACGATGACTTGATAGAAAAAAAAATTTGCGACCTGCCAGAGAGCCACACATTTTAAGTTGGTTGGTTGGTTGGTTGGTTGGTTAGTTGATCAAGAGGTGTAGCACAAATCGCGTGACGGATTTCGTTTCCATGGTTCTCTCGTTTGCTTCTTTTCGCTGTGAGTAAAACAGTAAATTATAAAGTTGCCCGCAAAAGTGAGGGGAGCAGGGAGAAAATTCCCCGACCGAAATGGCAAAGGAAACAATAACAATGGCTCCAGGTGAGGTTATTGAACCAATTTTGTTGCGACGATGGGAACTTGAACTTGGCCGGTGCCCAAAGTGAGATGGACCCTTCTGGTTATGCTCGGAAGCATGTCTCTGAAAGCTTTCTCCAAGTTCCAAATATTTTCAGATCAGGAAGGGTGAGCTACATTCAAACAATTCCCACTCGATCCGAGACTCTGTTTTTTTTTTGCTACACCCAAATGAATCAACTTTCTTCTAATGGCATGACAGTGCGGAAACTCTATAAAACACGATGACATTCCTTCCGTCTGCAATTATATAATTGCGGAGCATGGAACTGAAACAGATTCCACGATGGTTTTCGCCGCCGAGCACACCTGAGGAAGTGATGACTTACATCACTAAGCACCGATTTCGCACGCGAAGTTTGCCAATACCCACTGACCTAGACTTGGCGGTGATGTTTGGCTACTGATGAGGCAGGAAAACGACAGGATATATGAACTGGAAAGAAACCGGGTAATCGCATTTCTGGTATGCGGAGAAAAAGGAAAGAATATCTTGTAAAATGTTGTTTTTGATTGATTTGGTTTGCATCGGTAAAATTTATGGAAAAAAATTAAGTTCAAATACTTGCACAAAAGGGATTTAAAAATTCAATTTAACATTTTTTTACACACTTCCTATTTATTTTGAAATTTGTAGGTACATTGAATTATTAAAATTTGAAAATATAAATTTAAAGCAAAATTTACCACTTCTACATTGAAATCTTGAATCAATTCAATCTCTACAGTGGTTAAGTTCTTCGAGAAATCGTTTTGCCTTCATGCACACTATCAGTAATATGTACAATAATTTGGATGAACTAGGATCTATTGACGGCAATAGCGCGACTTGAGCGGCTGAAATTAAAGGAGAAAACACGAAATATGAAAGCGATCGTTCAATACAAACTACTTGTGCACTGATCGAAGACGAAACGTAATAACAAATCTAAATTTTGTTGTTTTTACTAACAGATCGGCTGAAAAGTTCGTATCGTTTCTATGAGAGGGCGCCACTAGAATTAAATTCATACCATTTTCAGTTAGCACCAACATTCAAAAGATACGTGTATAAATTTGACAGCTGTCTGATTATTAGTTTGTGAGATATTGCATTTTGAGTGAAGCTACTTTTGTTATTGTGAAAAAAATGGAAAAAAAGTAATTTCGTGTGTTGATGAAACACTACTTTTTGATGAAAAAAAGTGCCGCCGATACCAAAAAATGGCTCGATGAGTGTTATCCAGACTCTGCACCAGGCGAAGCAACAATTCGTAAGTGGTTTGCAAAATTTCGTACTGGTCATATGAGCACCGAAGACGATGAACGCAGTGGACGTCCAAAAGAGGCTGTTACCGATGAAAACGTGAAAAAAATCCACAAAATGATTTTCAATGACCGTAAAGTGAAGTTGATCGAGATAGCTGACACCCTAAAGATATCAAAGGGACGTGTTGGACATATTATTCACGAATATTTGGATATGAGAAAGCTTTGTGAAAAATGGGTGCCGCGTGAGCTCACAATCGATCAAAAACAACAACGAATTGATGATTGAAAACCATGCTGAAATTGAACGAATTGGGCTTCGAATTGCTCCCTCATCCACCGTATTCTCCAGATTTGGCCCCCAGTGACTTTTTCTTGTTCTCAGACCTCAAGAGAATGCTCGCTGGTAAAAAATTTAGATGCAATGAAGTGGTAATCGCTGAAACTGAGGCCTATTTTGAGCAAAGGACAAATCGTACTACAAAAATGGTATCGAAAAGTTGGAAGATCGCTATAATCGCTGTATCGCCTCTGATGGCAATTATGTTGAATAATAAAAACGAATTTTGGCAAAAAAATGTGTGTTTCTATTAAACGATACGAACTTTTCAGCCGAGCTGTTAGTGTTTATTATTGTAACTTTTTTGTTGTTTTCACTGCTTGTAATCGTTTCTACTGCTTTGACTTATTTTAGCATGTTTTCAGTATCACTGTTTTCATTGCTTTTACTGTTTTTACTATTTTTACAATTTTCACAGTTTTTCCTTTTTTTACATTTTTACCATTTTAACTATTTAAACTGCTTTCAATGCTTTTACTGATTTTACCGTTTATACTGTTTACTATTATTTATAATGTTTTTATTAATTTAACTGTTTTAACTGTATTAGCTGTTTTTACTGTTTTTACTATTTTTACTGTTTTACTGTTTTTACTGTTTTTACTGTTTTTATTGTTTTTACTGTTTTTACTGTTTTTACTGTTTTTACTGTTTTTACTGTTTTTACTGTTTCTACTGTTTTTACTGTTTTTACTGTTTTTACTGTTTTACTGTTTTTACTGTTTTTACTGTTTTTACTGTTTTTACTGTTTTTACTGTTTTTACTGTTTTTACTGTTTTTACTGTTTTTACTGTTTTTACTGTTTTTACTGTTTTTACTGTTTTTACTGTTTTTACTGTTTTTACTGTTTTTACTGTTTTTACTGTTTTTACTGTTTTTACTGTTTTTACTGTTTTTACTGTTTTTACTGTTTTTACTGTTTTTACTGTTTTTACTGTTTTTACTGTTTTTACTGTTTTTACTGTTTTTACTGTTTTTACTGTTTTTACTGTTTTTACTGTTTTTACTGTTTTTACTGTTTTTACTGTTTTTACTGTTTTACTGTTTTACTGTTTTACTGTTTTACTGTTTTACTGTTTTACTGTTTTACTGTTTTACTGTTTTACTGTTTTACTGTTTTACTGTTTTACTGTTTTACTGTTTTACTGTTTTACTGTTTTACTGTTTTACTGTTTTACTGTTTTACTGTTTTACTGTTTTACTGTTTTACTGTTTTACTGTTTTACTGTTTTACTGTTTTACTGTTTTACTGTTTTACTGTTTTACTGTTTTACTGTTTTACTGTTTTACTGTTTTACTGTTTTACTGTTTTACTGTTTTACTGTTTTACTGTTTTACTGTTCTACTGTTTTACTGTTTTACTGTTTAACTGTTTTACTGTTTTACTGTTTTACTGTTTTACTGTTTTACTGTTTTACTGTTTTACTGTTTTACTGTTCTACTGTTTTACTGTTTAACTGTTTTACTGTCTTACTGTTTTTTAGAATTTTAGACTTTTAGACTTTTAGATTTTTAGATTTTTAGACTTTTAGACTTTTAGACTTTTAGACTTTTAGACTTTTAGACTTTTAGACTTTTAGATTTTTAGACTTTTAGACTTTTAGACTTTTAGACTTTTAGACTTTGAGACTTTGAGACTTTTAGACTTTTAGACTTTTAGACTTTTAGACTTTTAGACTTTTAGACTTTTAGACTTTTAGACTTTTAGACTTTTAGACTTTTAGACTTTTAGACTTTTAGACTTTTAGACTTTTAGACTTTTAGACTTTTAGACTTTTAGACTTTTAGACTTTTAGACTTTTAGACTTTTAGACTTTTAGACTTTTAGACTTTTAGACTTTTAGACTTTTAGACTTTTAGACTTTTAGACTTTTAGACTTTTAGACTTTTAGACTTTTAGACTTTTAGACTTTTAGACTTTTAGACTTTTAGACTTTTAGACTTTTAGACTTTTAGACTTTTAGACTTTTAGACTTTTAGACTTTTAGACTTTTAGACTTTTAGACTTTTAGACTTTTAGACTTTTAGACTTTTAGACTTTTAGACTTTTAGACTTTTAGACTTTTAGACTTTTAGACTTTTAGACTTTTAGACTTTTAGACTTTTAGACTTTTAGACTTTTAGACTTTTAGACTTTTAGACTTTTAGACTTTTAGACTTTTAGACTTTTAGACTTTTAGACTTTTAGACTTTTAGACTTTTAGACTTTTAGACTTTTAGACTTTTAGACTTTTAGACTTTTAGACTTTTAGACTTTTAGACTTTTAGACTTTTAGACTTTTAGACTTTTAGACTTTTAGACTTTTAGACTTTTAGACTTTTAGACTTTTAGACTTTTAGACTTTTAGACTTTTAGACTTTTAGACTTTTAGACTTTTAGACTTTTAGACTTTTAGACTTTTAGACTTTTAGACTTTTAGACTTTTAGACTTTTAGACTTTTAGACTTTTAGACTTTTAGACTTTTAGACTTTTAGACTTTTAGACTTTTAGACTTTTAGACTTTTAGACTTTTAGACTTTTAGACTTTTAGACTTTTAGACTTTTAGACTTTTAGACTTTTAGACTTTTAGACTTTTAGACTTTTAGACTTTTAGACTTTTAGGCTTTAAGACTTTAGACTTTTAGACTTTTAGACTTTTAGACTTTTAGACTTTTAGACTTTTAGACTTTTAGACTTTTAGACTTTTAGACTTTTAGACTTTTAGACTTTTAGACTTTTAGACTTTTAGACTTTTAGACTTTTAGACTTTTAGACTTTTAGACTTTTAGACTTTTAGACTTTTAGACTTTTAGACTTTTAGACTTTTAGACTTTTAGACTTTTAGACTTTTAGACTTTTAGACTTTTAGACTTTTAGACTTTTAGACTTTTAGGCTTTTAGACTTTTAGACTTTTAGACTTTTAGACTTTTATACTTTTAGACTTTTAGACTTTTATACTTTTAGACTTTTAGACTTTTAGACTTTTAGACTTTTAGACTTTTAGACTTTTAGACTTTTAGACTTTTAGACTTTTAGACTTTTAGACTTTTAGACTTTTAGACTTTTAGACTTTTAGACTTTTAGACTTTTAGACTTTTAGACTTTTAGACTTTTAGACTTTTAGACTTTTAGACTTTTAGACTTTTAGACTTTTAGACTTTTAGACTTTTAGACTTTTAGACTTTTAGACTTTTAGACTTTTAGACTTTTAGACTTTTAGACTTTTAGACTTTTAGACTTTTAGACTTTTAGACTTTTAGACTTTTAGACTTTTAGACTTTTAGACTTTTAGACTTTTAGACTTTTAGACTTTTAGACTTTTAGACTTTTAGACTTTTAGACTTTTAGACTTTTAGACTTTTAGACTTTTAGACTTTTAGACTTTTAGACTTTTAGACTTTTAGACTTTTAGACTTTTAGACTTTTAGACTTTTAGACTTTTAGACTTTTAGACTTTTAGACTTTTAGACTTTTAGACTTTTAGACTTTTAGACTTTTAGACTTTTAGACTTTTAGACTTTTAGACTTTTAGACTTTTAGACTTTTAGACTTTTAGACTTTTAGACTTTTAGACTTTTAGACTTTTAGACTTTTAGACTTTTAGACTTTTAGACTTTTAGACTTTTAGACTTTTAGACTTTTAGACTTTTAGACTTTTAGACTTTTAGACTTTTAGACTTTTAGACTTTTAGACTTTTAGACTTTTAGACTTTTAGACTTTTAGACTTTTAGACTTTTAGACTTTTAGACTTTTAGACTTTTAGACTTTTAGACTTTTAGGCTTTAAGACTTTAGACTTTTAGACTTTTAGACTTTTAGACTTTTAGACTTTTAGACTTTTAGACTTTTAGACTTTTAGACTTTTAGACTTTTAGACTTTTAGACTTTTAGACTTTTAGACTTTTAGACTTTTAGACTTTTAGACTTTTAGACTTTTAGACTTTTAGACTTTTAGACTTTTAGACTTTTAGACTTTTAGGCTTTAAGACTTTTAGACTTTTAGACTTTTAGACTTTTAGACTTTTAGACTTTTAGACTTTTAGACTTTTAGACTTTTAGACTTTTAGACTTTTAGACTTTTAGACTTTTAGACTTTTAGACTTTTAGACTTTTAGACTTTTAGGCTTTAAGACTTTTAGACTTTTAGACTTTTAGACTTTTAGACTTTTAGACTTTTAGACTTTTAGACTTTTAGACTTTTAGACTTTTAGACTTTTAGACTTTTAGACTTTTAGACTTTTAGACTTTTAGACTTTTAGACTTTTAGACTTTTAGACTTTTAGACTTTTAGACTTTTAGACTTTTAGACTTTTAGACTTTTAGACTTTTATACTTTTAGACTTTTAGACTTTTAGACTTTTATACTTTTAGACTTTTAGACTTTTAGACTTTTATACTTTTAGACTTTTAGACTTTTAGACTTTTAGACTTTTAGACTTTTATACTTTTAGACTTTTAGACTTTTAGACTTTTAGACTTTTAGACTTTTAGACTTTTAGACTTTTAGACTTTTAGACTTTTAGACTTTTAGACTTTTAGACTTTTAGACTTTTAGACTTTTAGACTTTTAGACTTTTAGACTTTTAGACTTTTAGACTTTTAGACTTTTAGACTTTTAGACTTTTAGACTTTTAGACTTTTAGACTTTTAGACTTTTAGACTTTTAGACTTTTAGACTTTTAGACTTTTAGACTTTTAGACTTTTAGACTTTTAGACTTTTAGAATTTTAGACTTTTAGACTTTGATAGACTTTTTAAAATTTTTAGAGACTTTTAGATACTTCTAATGATTTTTGGAGACTTTTACAGACTTTTGATGACTTTGAGGGACTTTTGAAGACTTTTAGAGAATTTTAGAGAACTTTAGAGACTTTCAGAGACTCTTAGAGACTTTTTAAAAGACTCTTTTAGTTTTTAAAAAAGATTGCCTAGATCAAGGCATACAACTGTGAATATAAGAGCTCCATGCTAACGCTATTAAGCATTATATTCGAACGGACATTTCGTGATAGGGATAAATTTACACTGTCGATATCAGAAATACGATACGTAAGTTGTATGCATGTAATTAGAGACACCAATGCCTTCGTATGTAGTATTGATTAAAAGAAAGCAGCGGATGACTTACGAAAACCAGCTAGTTAACCAACGTTAACTAAACCGAACTGACAACAAGTAAATAAGATGAATGAGAAAAACGATGAACAATCACGCATAACCGACTACCTCTAATTTAAATATAGCTTATAAAACAAACAAGTGGAATGTATTATTATTATATGCACTATTTTAGTTCGGGCGAGTAGATATTATTCCTTCTTTTAACGGGATTGCATTTCTGCAGTTAGAAAAACATTATAAATAAATATATTTCTTACCATTTCATGTGCGTATTTTTCCTACTTGGCAATAGACATTAGAGGTTTTTCTAGATATGCACAGACCAATTCTTAGCGTCGGGAACTGGGCGTGTAATCGAGTGATTTGTCGGATCAACAAAAAGCCTGTGCCGCAACCTAGCGGAAAGTAAAAACCACACATCACCGGTATGATGCCATAAAGTGAAGATTTTACAATTTTCTTTATGAGAGCGATTTTCCTACCTGAATAATGCCGGTACATTTTCTTCTACAGATCACGATGAGCGGGGATTATTTAATAAGTACAACACCGTCTTACTTGAACAATTCACCTCAGCTGCAGATGCAGTGCTCGGTCGGAACGGGTGTGCAAAAACATCTTACACTTTTTTTTTCGACTCTCCCGGACTGGGGCGACTAATTGAAAAATGCAGGGCGATATGTGGCTCAAAGTTGTTTCAGGTTATGTACTCAATGCGAACCATTTGGAGAAAATGTTTTGCCTAACAACGGAGAAATCAGAACACCGGCGCTGTGAGCACTATGCACTATGTAATAAATTGCATAATAAGGTCAGTAAAACGTGTGTTGGTGTGGGGTCTTGCAAGAAATGAATCGCGAAGTATAGTGTGAAATAGGACAAGTGCGAGATTTTACTCCCACGATGTTCCAAGAGGCGAGAAAAACAGACTGACCCTAAATACCGCAAGTTTTACTATTCAATTATTTGCAACCTGCAGCGGAACAAATAGGACAATACAGCACGAAAATTGGAACGGACGGCACAGACAAACACACATACATACAGACATTCAGGTACATGTACTTACATACATTGATGAATTCATACGGTATCACTGGGAAAACGATGGAAATCAAAGAAGCGACGCCTACAAATGCAGAACGAAAACAAAAGAAATGTGTGAGATGAGCTTTTGATGGGCGATGGTGTGTCGTGATATAAGTTAGTTCATGCAACAAAAAAGGAAATTCAGCCATAGGATTCTTCAGCTCGCAATATAACTGTATAGGTGATGAGGATTGCTTGATAAAAGTATCCAGTGAATAATTATGTGAATCAACTTGTCTCAATTTACGGTTTGCGGATCCCTGGGGTATTTTTTGAAATCACTAATCGAAATAAATTTTCTAGATCGATTAAACGAATGAAAACTTTTTAATATCTGTCAACAAATAGGTTTTAACGTATAAGTTCATCGTCCCAATAGTTTTCAACGGTAGCCGTTCCATGTGGCCAAGATTTGTCGTGAAGAAAATATACGGATTTATGTGTGTTTTCATATCTTTGCTCATTTTGCCTTTGATTCTGTTTCTGTCGAAATCGTTGGATTTGTTACTGTGGTCTTTTGAGGGTTTAACCGCTCGGAAGCAGTTATCAGTATATGACAACCGAAGGCAGAGGGTAACCTTTTTCTAGGTAAACTCTGAAAAGTTCGATGAACTTGACAAAACAAAATTTTTTTGGCCCTGAGGGTTATCAAAATATATCACATACTTTTCATCACCAGTGATAATACAATTCTAAAATCACCACTCAAAGCGCTAGTGATTAATGATGCGATATCAGTCGGCTTCAATCCATATGGTACACAATTTTCTACCTATTTGTATAAATTCCAATACTCCTGTTCCTGTTGAAATCATTGAACATCGACTGGGACTGATTGATCCTGTGGACTGTTCAACTGACCTTTCTCTTTCGAAGAAAAAAAAATTGTTTAACATCGAAGAAAAACCAACAATTCTGTTTTTTGAAGATTAATAAATTGATCCCGAAGAACTATTAACGACAACTTTCTGCTATTGAATTAAGCGAGCCTACAGTGCAACAATCTCCTGTAAAATTATTTTCATCGTATTTTTTAATGCGTTAGTTCAACCTCTTTGGGTGAAAATGTGTATTGACACGAGTATTCGATGATAACCTATTGTCGCGGAAAGCTTCATTAATAAACTAATTTTCATTGTATACATTTTTCCGAAAGTTACCGTTGCCAGTAAACAAGTGAGAAAAATCCATTCTACATTGTTTAACTGCTAAGATATTCATAATCAGTTGAGCATTTCAAGAAATGGGTATCAAGTCATCTGACTTCACCTATTCGAATGAAACTTGGCATAGGTCCTCGTCATAGCGAACCATTTGTTTGCACGACCGAAGAGTTCTATTACATTTAAGACTGAATTTTCAAGAATACAGATGTACTTTTGTATGACATTTTTCCAAATCTTGGTAGTTCTGAAACCAGAACTTTTACAAAAATGGTTTCTAATAGGAAGCTGTGGAAAATAAATTGTGCGAAAAATAGAAATTTACACAGTGAAAAAAAATAAAGTTGTGGGGACGGGTATAGTGTGATGGGTAAGTCCATGCCTTTCACGCAGCCCGCCTGGGTTCGATTCCCAACCCCGCACATAGGGTCAGAAAGCTTTTCTTATCCGAAGAGGCGAATGACCTTAAGGTTAAAACCTCTATAATCGAAACAAAAAAAAATAAAGTTAAACATATTTTAAGGAATTAGAAAGTTAATACACTACAGTTTCTTTTAATGCGCTTTCTTTTCATAAGGTTTTTGTATGTGACTTTTTATGGGAATTTTCCAAATAATGTGATTAAACAAAATTTGCATTTTTGACTTAACAAAATTTGCATTCTTAACTTTTGTCGCTATATTTTTACTTTGATTTACACGGAACGAAATTATGAATTTTACAGGTGCAAGAATTCTACAAACGATACAATTTATAAAAACTCAACTTGTCAAATGACGCAATATTCCATTCTTGCTAAATTTTACAGGCTCTAAATGTAATTTGCACTCGACTACCAAGTGCCGCTGTATAGTCATATAGGTATCAATTATTCATAAATCAGATATGGACTTCTGTGGCTCAGTCGATTAACGAACGTGTTTTGTGATCTAATATTTCTCGGTTCAAGTTGCGCTGTCGTTATCTATCGACTTTTTGTTTTTTTATTTCGTTCGATTTCAAACCATGTAATTATCGAATCACACAATTTTACATGTTCTTGAATGTAGATTTGTGTAACATACGACGCGCCAATTGTGTGCATCTTTTAGGATGTAAAATCACAAAATATTTTCGAACTGTGTACTTGTGAACATCAACACTTGAAGTAATTTAGATAAGTGTCTTTCAAGAAACGAAGAAGGGTCAGCAAAAACAGTTTACAAATATTCACAAAATTCCAAAATATTGATAAAAAAACGTGATTAATCCACCTAGCAGTGAGATGATACCTTTTTTTATCAATCCGCATGTGTTGTTTGCATGACAATTCTTCGATTTTTCAGTTTTCATGACATTATTTTAATGACCGTCGTTTTAAGCGACAATTTGAGATTTTAATCACTCTTTACTCTTTAATGTCGAAACTGCAAATCGGATCGAATTTGAATCTAAAAGTGGGACAATCGACTAAACATTCCATGATATGTCGAAGTAAGTTCCACTTTAGAGTTTACGATAATTTAAGGTACTTCCAGAGACGGTATTCAGGAACCAGCATAACCCAAACCGATTCGTATGGCCATGAATTGACTTGACGAATAAATTGCAATAGTTTTGAGTCCAACTTTGAAGCTTTTCGGGATTGTCATCTTCCATATCGGTTTGAATTTTAAAAATTCATCATCCTGTAATTCCAGAATCGGAAGTCAGAATTGGATAAAATTCATTAATTTTGTATGGGACTATAAGTTTATTTAATATTTAATTTTTGTTTCTGAAATTCGATTTGGTTTTTTGAGAAAACGATTGAACCTTGAGAAACGATTCTGAAACCGGAATTCTAAAATCGGTGTAGCCGAAGTCAGATAAATTCACATGACCGCCTGAGGTTCCGGTTCGGGATGTGTTGGCGAGTCGGGATAGTTTATATATGCTTCTAATATACCAGTACCTTAAACACATTAATATACAAGTGTAACTCGTAATATCCTCTCTCTTGTCGAGGCTAAGAATAATCTTCACCTATAGGTTCGAGACTAACATTCGCCCGATTCTCCCAATCCCTAGTCTGTCCACCATCTCTGTCGA
This sequence comes from Malaya genurostris, assembly GCF_030247185.1. Classification (NCBI taxonomy): domain Eukaryota; kingdom Metazoa; phylum Arthropoda; class Insecta; order Diptera; family Culicidae; genus Malaya; species Malaya genurostris. The sequence continues at coordinate 274,276,011 of NC_080571.1, forward strand.
AAATAACAAGATCTTTTTGCTGTCACTAATTTTTTCGTTCCCTTTTCCTCCGTTTCTCCACCATCTCGATGTCAACTAATTAGATCTTTGTCGTATTCAGTCATTCGTTCCCATACTCCCTTTTTTCACTCCGTTTTCCACAAAATTACTTCTCCATGTTTCTTTCAATCTCTTAGGTAACATCACCATCATCGTCCACGGAAAACTGCTCCAATCGATGACCAACATGCGGACCACCCGACGGGTATCCGTGGCCTGGGGGTGTCTCTCGCGGACCCACGTAGAATCGTCATCTGGAAGACACTCGTATTACATTCAATCCATCGACCATTGCCGATCGCCAACTGCAACTGCAACTGAATCTGCCAGAATCGACCATTGCGACCGGAATACGTCACTACCCTAATGATAATACCCTAGTTTTAAGTTAGTCGTTAATCAAGATAAGAAAATACTCTTGGCATCTTAGAGCATTAGCAGTGTGCCTTTAAATATATTATTAATGAATAAAAAAAAAAAAGATAAATTCACATGAGTAGCTGTATAGTTTACATTTGTTTCAAAATGCTTGAAAATCAGTGTAGACATCTGCGAATTAAATTTTTGGGTGCCTTCCTTGAAATACTGCGAATTAAATTTTTGGGTGCCTTCCGAAACAAGAACTGAATGCAACCAAAAATGATATAAGTTTATTTGGTTATCGACTATCCAAATCTGCTAACCCGATAAACCTGATTAATTTATGTGAAATAGACATTTTTATACTAATCACCCTGTATCCCCGAAACCGGAAGTTGGATCTGATTGAAAAGCAAGATGTTTTATAGAATATTAAAACTTTTCATTTAAATCTTAGATGATTCTTAGATTTCATTTGAATCTTAGATCGGTTCAGCCATCTACGAGAAAAATGAGTTATACAGTTTTAATTTCCTTTCACATATCATCCTGTAGTTCCGGACCCAGAGGTTGGAACCAAACATTATTCAGGAACCTTGTTTGGAGGCATACGACTTTTCATATGGATCTGAGTTTGTAGAAAACGGTTGAGCTGATCTCGACGAACTGATTCGAATGGTATATGGGTGTTATGTTCTTCCAGCATTTATTGCTCTAAGTATTTTAAAACAATATAATTATGGAATTGCTTTCAACTCGAAAATTCTGCCATCATCTGGTTTACATATTTGAACGATTATGTTGCCAAAAACGAACCCTGCTAAAATCGGTCCGAGGTAATATGTCATGAAAAGGGATGCTGTACACAGTCTTTTTGGTACTTAGAAACAATTGTATGTAACAGTATAAAAATCGTGTTTTACGTTGCTCCCAAGCATTTATTTGCCATACAGCGCTCCAAACTTCTACTGCTGGAATAGGGGGAAAAGTCGCTTACACAAAAATTGCGATACCTCCTTTAAAAATTAACGGATTTTAACAATCTATGGCTTGTTGGATAGCTATTACCGTGCGGAATCTAAGTCTGAAAGCATATTCTGTTTTCAAGGTCAAATGTGACAGATACTGTCAAAAAACTGAAAATTTTGACATAAAACTTTGTATAACTCAAAAAGTAAACATCCGATCTCATATTTTAATAGCGTTCTGGGTGACGGGAAGACCTTTCATTTGCGACTAGTTTGACCAAAATCGGTCCAGTCATCTCTGGGATCTCGACCTCTTAGTTGACAACACACATACAGACACACACACATACACACACACACGGACATTTGCTCAGCTCATATATATATATATATATATATATATATATATATATATATATATATATATATATATATATATATATATATATATATATATATATATATATATATATATATATATATATATATATATATATATATATATATATATATAAAGGTAATAATCAAACAAATACCAGATATCAGTTCGGGTTTACATCTCATTCAAATCAGTCGACAAACAAAACCGCTTACGTTGATGACAGAAGAAACCAAGTACAGTATTGTGTAGTGAACAATAGACCTCGAAAATGAGTGAACCAAACGAACAAAAGCTACCGTCGGTACGAAAGAATACAATTATTGTTGACTTCAGACAGTGCAAAATTCGACCTTCGATACGAGAACTTGAAGGTTTGCTTAAGGAGCAAATGCATCTTGACATCAAACGTGTGCATTTACTTCAATGCAATAAGACCAATAATGTTGTTTATATCCAGTTCTATAAAGAGTTGGATGCAATTCAATTCGCAAAAGACATCGATCCTTATATTCGCAAAACCATGTCCCAATACGGAGAGATTCTCTCTATCGAAAAAGAAAAGTGGAAGAATTTTTTCCCCGGTATTCTAAATGGCGTACGTTTGTTACGCATGCGCTTGAGGAGGCCTATACCTTCTTATGTGACATTCGGTCAGGATACAAGAATACCGTGCAAATCACTTGTTACCTATGACAATCAGATGGCCACATGTCAATATTGCTAAAAAGCTGTTCACTACGGTAAGCCATGTGATAAACCGGACAAGGAGACAACTATACCAAAGGACAACGGTGCTTCCTTCACATCAACCCCAAGCAACCCCAGTACACCTGTGACAGTCACCAACAACAGTGAAGCCTCCTCTTCAACGAAACCATCAAACGTATCCCCTATAGAACAAAGTACACCAGCTGCAGTTAACAGCTTACCATCCAACCAACCAGCAACTGCAAACAATGTACAACAAAGCGCATCTACAGCAACTAGCAACGAAATCAACAACAATACCACTGATGCGGCAATGGATGACGAGACGAACCACGAACGAAGTGCCCCTCAATCCTCGCAGGAGGAAAATGGAAGCTCCTCTCCCCCTAGAAAAAGGGTGACAACGAGATCCAATACAAAAAAAATCTTTTATTTAAAAACTCAGCTAAATCGGCCACGTAAAGCTTGTACGCAAATATGCCTGAATAAAATATCTTTTAAATAAAAAAAATACCAGATATATGATTTTATAGCTGGAGAGCAATTAGGTTACTCTTTGTGACCTTTCTCCTACAAGTAATCGTTCTAGAGATATTTATATTGATTTCCAACAACTTATTCTGATGTGGAAAAGGGTGATCCTGATTTCGACATCCTTTCTGCCGTGAACTTCTAGAATAGTTCAATTTGTTTTTTTAGAACCAATAAATTGATGCCATTGAGGACGGGCTTAGCGTTGTGTCAGTAATGTTTTCTAGAACTTAACCCAACCCACAGAATTTTCTAAGAAAAGTTGAAGTACTGTCACTTCAAGAGTTGCCAAACGTTTGAACCTCAGGTTGACAAATTCTCCTTTGATGAACAACTTAGGGAAATTCCAGCATTTATTATTCAGTGTCAATAGATCGCTTCGGAGAAGGGAAGGAAGTGTTTGAACATTCTGGAAACTGAGTCATTGACACAAATCCACATATGAAATAAGTCATAATAACGTAATTCGTCAAACGACTGGAAATACATGAATAAGTATAAAACATACTCATCCCTTCACGCAGGAGTGTGAAATAACATGGATGCCAGAAACTTGCGTGAAATGAACTGTGAAAATGTGTCATTTCTGACACTCGAATATGTCGGTCTCAGAAGACGTAAATTTACACGATTTACATAAAACTCTTATAAAACTCTCAACGGATTTGGATCCTAAAGAATTTGAAGCAATTGAAACTTGAAACAATGAAACTTGAAACAATGAATCAACTAGTTACAAGTAATTAAAATAACTGTGTCACTCCAGCGGATTAAACCATATTTGTCAGGTTAGCACAGCAAGTTGAAGTAACGGGTGTTTTTTAAGAGGTTTATTTTTATCAATAGGGATTACTCTATTATCTGAAAGTTGTTTTGTCAGTGTAAACTGACGTCTCTACTCAGTATTGTTTGGCAAATCATCGTGAACAGGTTAACTCCAGAACAACGCTCCAAATCGTGGAAATTTATTTTCAAAACCAGTGTTCAATTAAAACTGTTTATAGCGCAAAATTTTCTTCAATGATGATGCTCATTTTTCAACAAGCAAAACTGTCGTATTTGAAGCCGTTCAAGAATTACCGATGCATCCTGATAAATGTACTGTTTGGTGCGGTTTATGAGCTGATGAAATCATCGGTCCTTATTTCTTTAAAAATGAGGAGGACGACGCGTTACCGTCAATGGAAATCGATACAGAACCATGATCAATGAATTTTTGTTGCCAAATCTTTAAGATATGGATGTGGACGAAATGTGGTTTCAACAGGATGGTGCTACTTGTCATACTGCGGCCGAAACAATCGACTTATTGAAAGATCATTTCAACGACAACATTATTTCGAGAAATGGACCGGTGAATTGGCCTCCTCGTTCGTGTGATTTCAAGCCACTCGATTGTTTTTTGTGGGGATACGTGAAGCCATTGGATTATGTGGATAAACCAGCAACTTGATACTCTAGACACCAATATTCTTATTAAATGCCAAGAAATTATTCATCAAATAAAAAAAACTTTGTCCATTTCATAATTCGGCATGTGTTTTATATATATTTCAAATCAGCAAGCTCGTAAAAAACACCCTTTATTAGGTTGCCACGAAGAAGTCGAATACGAAATGTAAATAAGATTAAAAATGGTTTTATGCCTTTATTACAAATTGAACTGATTTCAATTCTACACTAATATCATCAGCTGAAATAATATTGGAACTAGTAGAATTAATGGTACCAGTTTCATAGATAAGTGCATCCATAGAATTCATGGTTTGATTTATGATTTAAAATATGTTGAACTCCCCTGATTTTTCTTAATATAGCTTATTTATTTGAAGCGACGTGAAATAGATGAAATAATTTGTACCTCACAGAAATACGTCGTTCTTTATATGCATTATTTCTTTTGGTTGTCTTTTAAAGATTTTCTATTTCATATTGATTGAATATATTACTCTATTAGAATTTTCAAATGTCTGCAAACTTGCTCCTTCTGCGAAAAATCATATATAATGGTTTGGTATCCGTACAAATGACAGAAGAAAAGTATTACATTCTTTTTGTGGAATTTTCTGTTTCAACAGACTTCACAACCGAATAATAGCGTATATAATTAAAGCATGGCTAGTACTACAATCCTACTGACACTAAGAATACGTCCAGCTCGGGACTCAAGTATACGACAACTGGCTTGCAATACCAGCGCCCTGTGCATTGAACTGACAACCCGGGCCCATACATGCAAGTGACATAGTTGCGTAATTATAAAGTAGCCCTCTTATTGAACATGAGTTATCGGAGACTTAGCAAGGAGAAAAACTATTTCGTAGAAGGCACGTAATTGTCTCTGTTTAGCAAAATGAAGCAAACAAAATCCAGCAAGTTTACTTCTCGAGAAAAATTATTCCTTATGGCATCAAACTAGTGATCAATAATTTAAAAAAATATTGGGTCCATATTTTTACACTATGCTCTTTGTATTTGAAGCCTTCCCGGTGCAACGTGTTATCGCTCTTTTCCCAACCACGAAAAAAATTTTTTTCAAACAAGTGCTTCGCTCCAAATCAAAACACTGATCCACAATAATAATGATAATAGTTCTCTTGAAAATTTCTCAGCTTGATATACAAACAACCGACAGAGGACTGCCGACCACCGTCGCGCTCTGCGGGCAACTGCCAACAGAAGAAAGCATTAATAATCCCGACGGACACATACTGGCCACCCGGTGTACGTACGAACTTTTACTAACCAGGGAAATGGGAAACCGGATCAGACCTACTGGACCTACTAGACAGACAGGCACAGGCAGATAGGCGAAAAGCTTCACTTTCAAGTTCGGTTCTGCATGCAGAGACTCCGAGCGTGTACTTGTCGTTACCCATGGACCGGGTTAGATTTATGAATACCAGATCAAATGGGAACTTGCTATGAGAAATTGTTGTTTTTTTTCCTTCAGGTTAGTTACACACTCGCTGTATGGCGAAGTTACGATTGATTTTCGATACAACACCAACGACACAGGAGGGAGCCCGTTGTTTATTGGAAACAAACCGTGCGAAAAATTACCGACAGACCGTCGTAATTTATGAAGTGGAGCGATGTTTTACTGTCCCAGGTATGAGGCCAGAGACGACAATGTAAGTACTAATAACCGAGAATATATTTTATGATTTGCTGGTAAACATTTCAATGAACTATGAAATCTTACAATATAAAATATTTTTGTTCATGTGTACTTTAATCACAATACAAGTTTGATAGTCTGCAATGAGCAAATAGAAACATTATCTCTTGCTCGTATTTTTTTGACGAAAAACAGTACATTTGCAGAAAAATCAAGAAAAATCATGTCGATTGGTTCAGTAGTTTTTTTTTTAAATGTTGTAGCCGAGAAAACTCGACCCGAAGTTTAGGCGCCTGAAAGGAATGACATAGCGAGTGAGTATTATATATCTGAAAGTTTTTTTAATTAGACTTGGAATCCAAGGACGGCTTTTATCTGATCAAAGATCGCTCTCGAGCAACTCTTCACACGGTTCAATCTGTGCCATCAAAGAGAGACGGATATCATCGCAGCAACAAAAAACCGGCTAGGTTCATTTAACATAGAATTGACATAGCGAATTTCTCTCGATGACCCGCCTGAGCATCACGGGTTAGCACGCTGCTGTAGGGATTCGCAATAAACGGTCGCTTATTCTCGTTTTGCCATCTGATTCTATACGGGCAGTGGATAATTGCGATAGAATCATTTTACTATTGCCGCCTTTTCTAACTATGTGCATATAACCTTAGTATAAGTTTTGTCCATGAAAATGTATGTGAATACTCCACACAAGGATTTTGAAATATTGTAACCTAGTATGACAATCAAGTCTCTCTTGGTAAATTCCTCACAGCACCGATAATTGTAAAGCTGTATCTTTTGTCGTGAATACGACTTACTTTACTATGGGGCGCCTTTCTAAAATTTACCCTCTGAGAGAGTGATAAGTTTTTGAACGTGAATATCTCCTGTTGTATCTGATGAATCAACATAATTCTTGCTACATGCCATCGGAAACATGATCACAAATTTATGATAAAATTTTCAGTTGTGTGACATAATCTCAAATAGTTCAAAATTAAACTTTTCTGAAATGTTTGGTATAAATGAGTATCAAAGAGGATAATTCATAAGGCGCGTTTGCCTTTCTCGTATTTTGAAAGTTCATAGCTCAGTGATCTGTGGAAGGATTTATATAGTCTAACTACCAATAGAATCAACAACATTAAAGTTTTTCAATAGTACACTATTGAAAAACCTGTTTGATTTAACCTATGACAGCACCAGCCAATCAAAACGCGAGATGTCTGCATCTATACAAGAGCATCTATGTAAAAGTAGAGTGATTCATTTTTCCTACCATTTGCTGAGCAACTGTTCCCCTGCAACACGAGAGCAACATCGAGGGCCTGTCGTCTCACTGTTTCCCGTTCTGCGAACAGGAAAAGGAATTTTGGAAAAGGGGCTGTCCGTACACCGCTGCCAGTAGCAGGTATAAAATGAAATGTGATGTGAGAAATAGCGTCATTTAAGTTAAAGCAGCTACTCTGAACGCACGAGACACCGTCAGCACGATGACACCGAAAACCGGTAGAAAGGCAGCCAAAAAGTCCAGCAAGGCCCATTCAAAGCAGCTCAGTGCTAAAGATCATTATAAAGAACAAGTTGAATTTTGTCGCTTTCCTACCATTTCCTGAGCAACTGTTGCCGAAACAAGACACACACGAGAACCATCTCAGATCTCAATATTTCCTACCAAAAGATTCATCAAGATGGAACTTAAAATAATTTGCACCGTCACTAACACATTCAATTACGAACGGCAATGCGAAAGCGAAAGTGATGATGTTGAACACATCTTTATACTAGTATACAAATATGCCGTGCGAAACAGAGTTGCCACGTATACAGATCAATATGTATTTTTGTCGTGAATACTTTAGTATTCGGCCGAAAACAAAAATGAACAAATTGTTAGCACAAAGGTTTCCACTTGATTTGCGCATTCTTTCCAGGCGTATCAGAACTGGCTAAACTTAAAGCAATCTTAAATATTTCTTTATCACAGTGATATGGGCGTCCTTAAAAGAACGTAGTTTTTTTTCAACTCCTCGTCGTTACGGATGGCCAGCTGCAGATGGCGAGGGATGATTTTCGTTTTCTTGTTGTCACGGGCAGCGTTACTGGCCAATTCCAACACTTCAGCAGCCAAGTACTCGATCACTGCCGTCTCACTGTTTCCCGTTCTGTGAACAGGAAAAGGAATTTTGGAAACGGGGCTGTCCGTACACCGCTGCCAGTAGCAGGTATAAAATGAAATGTGATGTGAGAAATAGCGTCATTTAAGTTAAAGCACGGGACACCGTCAGCACGATGATACCGAAAACCGGTAGAAAGGCAGCCAAAAAGTCCAGCAAGGCCCATTCAAAGCACTTTTCAGTGCTAAAGATCAGTGGTTCTCATAGGCTTGAAAATTCTTGAAATTTTATACTATAAGAAAATACAAAGAAAAAAATAAATGATTTTTCAAAAGTGTTAGACTCTACCCGCCCCTTAATACCAAAAGCAGGACTAGAAGTAAGAAACCATAATCAAAAGGGAGGACTGTTCTGCTCTTTGGAATGTAATGTAATTATTCTAAACACAGTACGGTAACACGAGACTCTCGGTGCCACGGTGTTCTGTTTCTACCAACTAGTCTCTTACTGGTTACTGAAAGTAACAAAAAAGGGTATTATTTTAGTAACTAAATTATCCGTAATATGTGTTAACAATGTTGCATCGTATATCATGATTCGTAGTGTAAAGGATTGTTGACCGTTACAAAGGTTGTGAATTTTTTTAATTGATTTAGAAACGTAAAGTTCATAAGCCAATACAACAGAAAAAATGTTCAATCCGAAGATTGGCACACCAGAGTTGTGTTAGTCCGTTTATTTCAAGACAAATTAAAATTTCTCAAACAATTCCCTCTTGTGAGCATTTAAAGGGTGATTTTTTGCTAGTATCTTTTTGCCAACACTGTTTTTTGACAGATCATGCGTAGTCGTATCTTGTGTCGTTGTCAAACTGGTTCAGTTTGATCTATAATTTAATCTTGAATCGTCATTTGATTTAATCATTATGCCCGCAGGCAAAGTTGAAGGAAGATCCACTTTTTTATCGAAAAAATGTGTTCAGCGATGAAGCTCATTTTTGGTTGAATGGATACGTCAACAAGTAAAATTGCGCATCTGATGTGAAGACCAGCCAAAAAAAGTCACTGTTTAGTTTGGATTATGGCCCGGTGGCATCATCGGGCGTATTTCTTCAAGGGCGACGATGGGCGGAACGTTACTGTGAATGGCGAGCGCCACCGTGTGATGATTGACGATTTTTTTTGCCCAAAATGGAGCAATTGGACATGCATGAAATAATGTTTCAACAAGACGGTGCCACATCACACACGGCACGCGAAACAATGATAAAATTGAGAGCCGCCTCCGGTGAACAGTTCATCTCACATTTTGGGCCCGTCAATTGGCTGTCTAGATCGTGTGATTTAACGTATTTGGACTATTTCTTGTGGGACCATGTTAAGACTCATGTCTACTAGTATAAAAAAAAACAACGATTGATGACGCACTGGAAGCCATTATTGAAGCGTTGATTCGTGAAATACCGGCCGATATGTTGGAGAGAGTGTGCCAAAATTGGAACTTGTGTAAGGGCCATCTAAAGTGGAACCGAGGTCAACATTTGCATGAAATCATCTTCAAACATCAAATTATATTGATTGTTCTATCTATCCCAACAAAGATTGAAAACCAAATCGTATACCTCATAAAAATAACCCTTTATTAACAAATTACTCAAATATCAGCCTCGTATAGATTTTTGTTATTTTTTAATTTGTTTAACGAATTACGTCTATTGTTACAAAACTTTCATAAATGGCAAAAATTCCCATTTAGTACAAAATAAATAGAGGTGACATCGGAATATACGTGATTCGTATTACTACATAATGCTTCCTGAAACAGTACCCAAATTAAATATTCTGGAGCACCTCAAAATTAAAAATATGTGCCTTTTTTCGACATAATATTTTTCCAATTGATATGCGAGATGAACCAGCGAAGGTTGATCGCATTTAATCATTTATAACATGAAAATTTAATCACTACAAACTACATCGGATGATTTCAAATTTAAGATGAGTCTAACCCTCCACGAATTGTCTATGGATAGAGCTCTTGTATCTATTACGGTGCGTAGAATCAATCTAATGTTCAGCAAACTCACGTCCCGCACAAGCAATTTTCGTTGACTTTGTCGCGTGTGATGGTACCCATTGTCATGCAGTCACATCACTATAAAATAAAGTCAAATCACGCACAAGTCAATGGTGATCGTCGATATATCTTGCTCGCTTAATCATATAGTCAAACCATAGGTACGTTAGTTCGGCTTGTAGCTTCCACTGGGGCCTCGCATAATTTTCGTTCGAAATTTACAACAGCTAATGGAACACGATTACACTTCATTAAATAGTCATTACGACCATTCAATGAATGCGTAATGTGACTCCAGTGTGATATTTGCATCGGACGAAAGTAAAATGTTTGGTGATATTATTGTCTACTGCAACATACACTGGATAGCCACGGGTTTGTTAAAGTTAATCGTTATGGATAATGAATACTTACGTCTTGTTTTCAGCTTGGGATGCACCGGTTTCAGCACACGTCCTTTCCGGATTGAATCGAGCAGCTGCTCCCGTGGACAGGCAACACGTTTCAAAGGTTGCGGAGCAAGTTTCCTTTCCGAAGCCTGGGTAAAAAAATATGAATACATTTATACACTGTTTAAAAACAAAAGCAGTTTTTTTTTCATACGTGTATTCTATATAAAAAATCATAGCATTGACTCCTTTGGTATACCATTGATTTATTATACACGATCAAGTGAAACAGTTTTTCTGTCATTCACAAGTAACTCTTTTATTTAAGCAACACAATTGAAATTCCAAGTGTTTGATTGACCTTGATTATTATTGTAGTTAAGAGAGTGTGTCCAGTGCAAGAAAGTCAAGTTTAATGCAAACATCAATTATCACCTGTCAGTGTCTAAACAAAACGCGATAAATGCCATTATTCGATTGTAGCACAAAACATGGTTCGGGGTTTGTTGTTAATATTAAAAAGATAAGACAACGGGGGTTTTGTCGTTTAGCACTTCATATAACTCAACGTAGATTAGAGTTGTGGCTGATCAAATTTACTTTATAAATATAAAATTTTACTCTACCATCAACCATTTATCATCATCAGCTCCTCTGAGGACAGTTTATTACATTAAGAAACACTTAATCAATTATGAACCTTATTATTTTATAGCTACAGCAATGGTGTATAAGAGACGAAAAAAACTCACCTTCCGAAGCGGTGGCCGTGATCGGATAAACTCAAGGATGACTGCGTGAGCATCTTTTTTCACCTTCGGTGGAATGTCACCGTCGACCATCACTTTGCGAAGATTGTACTTTCTGAAAAGAAAAATAAAAAAAACAATGCATAAAAATCAGACCTTTCGGTGCCAGTATCGATTATTGTGAACAGCATAATTGATTCGACGCCGTGCTGCTGCATTTATAATTCTAGAGACATAAAAAAATAATTGATTGGCCCTTTGTCCGACAGAACTGCCAGTAAATTCCTTAAAAAGGGAATGTTATTGACGCATCGGATAACAGAAACATGCTCGGAATCTGCTATGGGTTTCTTTTAGTTAAACAGCAAACATGCAAGAAGTGTTCTTTTGCGAGAGCTGGTAATGAATGACATGTCATGAGTAGGCAGAAACGTCATATGTACTCATTTTATGCAAGCTTTGATTGACGGCATCGATACTTTCAGAGTTTCGCCGAACGGTTGTCAATCAGAAATACGGCACAGAACTGGCAAAGCAAACAAAATCACCCCCTGCGTGTACTGCATTCCGGTGTGAAGCTTGACCTTCTGCTGGAACAGACTTCGTATCCGATTCCTGGAATACAGTTTGACTGCATGGCTAGTACTACGATTGATTTTTTTTCCAGAATGGTGCTTGAATATTCCACATCTGGCTACCCGAATATGACCACTGATATGGGCTGAAGTAAGTCAGCTTACTACGTTCGACCAAAAGAAGTTGTCGGTCAGATCAAAGTAAACATCAAAATCGGGGTAACCTTGATTTAAGGATTATGGAAACAACACCTTCGATACATAATGAATTCAAGTCTGTGACTCGTGATTTATTTGTTTGTATTCTGTACTTCTCTCATTTTGTATTTGTATACAAAATTGGTTCAACGAATTTCACAGACACTGGTCTATTGGGTTCTTATTTATTCAAAGTGAAAATTATCGACATTTGAATCTTTTAATGTAGTTTTTTCGAATCGCCAAAGAAGCATCAGTCATGAGTGAATATGCAAAAAGTGTTGCCAAATTTACGAATCAATGTAATTATGCTTTCGTTGAATATCTACCGTATACTAAATAATAACTGATCATCTGGGCCCTATGAATAAAATGTAGTTTCGGTAGTAAATGCAATAGGTCTCTTTTTAAACGGGGGTTACGTACCGTGTTAAAAAAAATCCGTGTAAAACAAAACCGTGTTAATTGCGGAAACCGTGCAAAAAACCACGTGGGAAATTCGACGTAATAATTCCAAAAACCGTAATATAATTATTTGTTTGTTTTGTTTCGGATAAAATGTAACTTTTGATAATTTGAAGGTGAAAAAAGCCATTTTTAACTCTAAAATTTATGCAAGATACACATAACTGTGAAAATGTAACTGTTATTTCACAATAAAAACGGAAATCTAAAAAGCAGCCTGGGGTTACGAGAAGGGTCTAGTCATACTTGAAAAAACACATTGGATGACAAATTAAAATTAGAACAGTTAGGAAACGCGTTGTACAATAAGCAAATTAATCTGAATGGCTCATGCCTTCTGTATAATGCATTCAGTTTTCAAAAGAAGGATAATACGTGGAAAGTTCGACTAAAGAAGTGCTAGTAATACCACCCATAAACACTTTCACTACAAACAAAGCTTGAGAAAAAGTTCTTTTCAATTCCGAAGGTGCGATGTGTAGTAAACACTAACGATCTTAACAGTCATTTAGTCAACTAAACTGAGTGGGAAGACATGGGTATTGGCAGTGCCGCCGAGAGAAAATTCGGGCCCGGGGGTACTGCAATATTACGGGTCCCTAAACATGAAAATTAAGAAACATTCTGAGTATAAGAATGTCAATGTATCAAGAGATTTTTAAATACATTATTTTAACAACATAATTCGCAAGCTACAATTGTTTCGATATTTTGTTTCGTTATGAAGAATAGTCCGGGCCCGGGGGGATTCCTCCCTTTCCACCTCCCCTCTTGGCGGCCGTGGGTATTAGAAGAAGATCTATGCACGCAGCAACAGACTAAAAGAGGAAGAATTCATAGAGATGAATATGGATCAAATTAGAAAAGGTAAGGGAGAGTGTTAGGTTACCGGCACCCTTTTATTTTATTTTTGTGGCCCGGGTTGGTGGTTCAATGCATAGGGCGCTGGTCTTACAAGCCAGTTATCGTATGTTCGAGCCCCGACCTGGAAGGATTCTTAGTGTCAGTAGGATCCATAGTACTAGCCATGCAATGATTCTGTACACTAAGAATCGGCTGCGAAGTCTGTTGAAACAGAAAGGCCAAATTCCACAAAAGGAATGTTGTAATGCCAGGACTTTGCTTATCCTTTTATTTTAAGCTCATAACTTCTGACTTAGTGCACATTATGCGGACATCTATACATCAATCAAAAGCTAAAGTCCCTATCTAACAACTGATTAAGAAACTAAGTTGATTCCTTTGATTGAAAAAAAATTGTTATTAATTTAGTAATAGGCACACCAAGAAATTTCGGTAAAATATAAATAAAGAATGCAATTATTCAAAGGAAAACCGGAATTTATACTTTTCGGAGACGTTTTGGACAAAAGCCTTCATTGTCTGATAGTGACTTCGCCTTGGCTCTTTTGGCCGATGATTTGGATGGTGGCGCCTTTGGTGTTGATTTGGCCGGTCTTCTGCTGTATGAGCAGCTAGATGTTTGGCCAAAACTTTGGCTTGCTTTGTCTCGACAGCAGCCTGCATATCACTGACAATTTTTCACGATTTGTCGATAAAAATGCGGTGCCGGTAACCGAAATCGGTAGACATTTTGAAAATGACAAAACAAATCTTTGGTTGCGAAAATTTTGATAGCATCCGGTATTAAATCACGAAATAGATCGATTTCACCTCATAAATATTCAATACACTCACCTTTCCGATTGATGCTCTTCAATTTATTTTCACGCAATTAAAATTTGTTTTGAACGCAGCAAAAAGTACAAGCGTTTGTTGGCTTTAGTATTTGGCACACAAAGAATGTACTGCTATTACACACACATGACATTTGTTGTAATGACGCTATCTGCTTTCTGTCAATAGTTACGGTGGGGTGCCGGCAACCGAACACTGCCGGCAACCGAACACCTTCCCCTACTATGTGTCATGCTGAAGCAACTCATTTCATCGGCGTAAATCATAATAATACTAGAGCTATATCATTTAAATGGGTATAAAATACTTGATTTATACTGGGTATAAATTGCTTGAAATGATGAAGAGTTGAAGAGATTAGTAAATCCGACTAGTTCTTCAACGCTACGAAATTCCCGATGATATGAATGACGATGCTGACACCATACACCACAACTGAGCGGAAGTAATTTACGACAGGGATTCAAGACCGGGCGGTATACTTTTATATTGTCCCACACGACTGGAGACAAGTCAGAGTTATCGCCATTCAAAAACCAAGGAAACCAGCCTCCGATCACAATTCGTATCGGCCGATTGCTATGCTTTCCTGTATCCGGAAATTGTTCGAAAAAATGATTCTGTTTCGTCTAGACAATTGGGTCGAAACTAATGGTTTACTTTCAGATACACAATTTGGTTTCCGCAGGGACAAAGGAACGAACGATTGCCTTGCGTTGCTCTCAACAGAAATTCAAATGGCATTTGCTCGTAAAGAACAAATGGCGTCAGTTTTCCTAGACATTAAGGGGGCTTTTGACTCAGTTTCTATAAATATCCTATCTGAGAAGTTGCATCAGCATGGTCTTTCGCCAGTTTTGAACAACTTTTTACATAATCTATTGTCTGAGAAACACATGTACTTTGCGCATGGTGATTTGTCGACAATACGATTCAGCTACATGGGTCTTCCTCAGGGCTCATGCGTAAGCCCCCTTTTATACAATTTTTACGTAAGTAATATCGATGAATGTATCAACACATCTTGCACGCTAAGACAACTTGCCGACGACAGCGTTGTGTCTATTATAGGACCCAAAGCTGCCGATCTCCAAGGACCATTGCAAGATACCCTCGACAACTTGTCAACATGGGCTCTTCAAATGGGTATCGAGTTCTCTACGGAGAAAACTGAGCTGGTTGTATTTTCGAGGAAGCGAGAACCAGCACAATTACAGCTTCAACTAGGGGGTGAAACCATAGCTCAGGCCTTCACATTTAAATATCTCGGGGTCTGGTTCGACTCCAAAGGCACCTGGGGATGTCACATTAGGTATCTGGAACAAAAATGCCAGCAGAGAATCAACTTTCTTCGTACAATAACCGGATCATGGTGGGGTGCCCACCCAGGAGACCTGATCAGGTTGTATCAAACAACGATATTGTCCGTGATGGAATACGGATGCTTCTGCTTCCGATCAGTGGCGAACACTCATTTCATCAAGCTGGAAAGAATTCAGTATCGTTGTTTGCGTATTTCCTTGGGTTGCATGCAATCGACTCATACGATGAGCCTCGAAGTGCTGGCGGGCGTTCTTCCACTGAAAAACCGGTTCTGGGATCTCTCATATCGTTTGCTCATTCGATGCGACATTTTGAATCCTCTGGTGATCGAAAACTTCGAAAGGTTAGTTGAGCTTAACTCTCAAACCCGTTTTATGTCCTTGTATTTTGATTACATGGCTCAGAATATTAATCCTTCTTCGTTTGTTTCCAACCGTGCTCATTTCTTGGATACTTCCGATTCTACTGTGTTTTTCGACACATCCATGAGAGAAGAAATTCGTGGAATTCCGGATCACGTGCGCCCTCAAGTGGCCCCAAATATTTTTTATAATAAATTTAGAACAGTCAACTGTGAAAAGGTGTTTTACACTGACGGATCAAACATCAACGAGTCCACAGGCTTCGGCATCTTCAATCAAAACATCACCGCTTCTTACAAACTCAGTGATCCGGCTTCAGTTTACGTCGCAGAATTAGCTGCTATTCAGTACACCCTCGAGATCATTGAAACCATGCCCAAAGACCATTACTTCATTGTCACGGACAGTCTAAGTTCAATAGAAGCTCTCCGGGCAATGAAGCCAGGAAAGTATCCCCCATATTTCCTGGGGAAAATACGGGAACATTTGAGAACTTTATCTGAACGGTCTTATTTAATATCGTTAGTCTGGGTCCCTTCGCATTGTTCCATTCCGGGCAATGAAAAGGCAGACTTATTGGCTAAAGTGGGCGCATTGGAAGGTGATATTTATGAAAGACCAATCTGCTTCAATGAATTTTTCAGTATTTCTCGTCAGAAAACTCTCGAAAGTTGGCAAACTTCATGGACGAATGACGAACTGGGACGATGGCTACACTCCATTATCCCTAAGGTATCAACGAAACCTTGGTTCAAGGGGATGAACATGAGTCGTGATTTCATTCGCGTTATGTCACGGCTCATGTCAAATCACTATACATTCAACGCACATCTCCGGCGTATCGGGATCGTGGAGAACGGGCTCTGCACCTGTGGCGACGGTTATCAGGACATCGAGCATGTCGTGTGGTCGTGCGTAGAGTATCGTGACGCCAGGTCGAAGCTACTGGAATCCCTCAGGGCCCGAGGTAGACCGCCTGAGGTGCCGGTTCGGGATGTGTTGGCGAGTCGGGATAGTTCATATATGCTTCTCATATACCAGTACCTTAAACACATTGATATACAAGTGTAATGTGTTATTCCTCGCTCAGAAAATATAATCTCCACCTACAGGTTCGACACTAACATCCGCCCGATTCTCTCGATCCCCGTCCCTGTCCACCATCTTCATTGGAATTAACAAGATCTTTTTTTTTTGTGTCACTAACTTTTTCGTTCCCCTTTCCCTGTTTTTTCACCATCTCGATGGCAACTAATTAGATCTCTGTCGTTTTCAAACATTTTGTTCCCACACCCCTTTTTTACCCCGTTTCCCACAATATTTACTTCTTTTTTTTCATTCTCTTCCGTAACATCACCATCACCGGAAGACCGCTCCAGTCAATGACCAGCATGCGGGCCACCCGCCGGGCCTTCGTAGCCTGGGGGTGTTTCCCGCGGACCCACACGGACCGAAGGATGCGGCCAACATGGATATTCGCCATTTGGACCCTCACCCAATATTCAATTCACCTCGCCTGCTGAAAGCTGAATTGTCGAGAATCCGCTACCCTGATACTACATTACATAATGATACTATTCTAGTTTTAAGTTAGTCGTAATTAAGATTAGTAAATACCCTTGGCATCTTAGAGCTTAAGCAGTGTGCCTTAATATTATAATATATTATTGAATAAAAAAAAAGGGATTCAAGACCGGAAGATTGATTAATCATTTTATGGAAAGTCAATACTCCCGTGAATTGTTGAATGAATGATTATAGTTAACTTTCAAATTTTAAATTAGCTCTCAGAATCGTTTTCTTACGGACAACCTGTTTTCTTTTTTAAAATTTTTCTCAAAATGACAAATGACAGTGTTTTTTAAACTCTTATCAGAAACCGTGTTAATAAAAACCGCGTTAATTCCGGAAACCGTGTAAAAAATCCGTGTATGAAGAAGCCGTGCAAAAACAAAAACTCGTTAAAAAAATCTTAGCGTATGTGGATCACGTTTCTGTCCAAAGAAGATTCTGAACACAAAAAAAATTGAATTTTACTGGTGACCCAAACCCACATACGATGCAATTCTTATGAACTTTATTTGTCAAAAAAGCAAGCGTAGCTGAGAGTGACACTTATTTCTCGTCATTTTCGTATATTTTGAGTCAATGAAAAAGACCTTTTTTGCTCTGCTTGTAATAACTTAATGTTGAGTTAGAATGATATTTTTTTATATTATTTTACAGTTATCAGAATTATCTTTTCGGTGAAATGACTCTTTCGGCAAAATGACCAATTCGATGAAACAGCCTTCGGTGGAAAGTCCTTCGGAGAAATGACATGTTTCCTTCAACAGTTTCACTTTTTCTGTACCATTTAATTCCACTATTTCACTGTCACGTTATTACACTTTCACAAAGTCACTCTCCTTTAATGAAGCATAACAAACGTTACAATACAGATACGCGTATTTCGGAATGTTACTTACATCCTTCTTCAGTGTATCGGTTTTATAAGTTTGGGAAAACAAACTTATAAAACCGATACACTGAAGAAGGATGTACATCCTTCTTCAGTGTATCGGTTTTATAAGTTTGGGAAAACAAACTTATAAAACCGATACACTGAAGAAGGATGTAAGTAACATTCCGAAATACGCGTATCTGTATTGTAACGTTTGTTATGCTTCATTAAAGTAGAGTGACTTTGTGAAAGTGTAATAACGTGACAGTGAAATAGTGGAATTAAATGGTACAGAAAAAGTGAAACTGTTGAATACATTCCACTAAAAGCTCCAGGTAAAAAAATAGTGACAATGTTTCCTTTCCAATAGAGCTTTGAGAATGTTTAAACATGTCGTTTAATAGAAATTTTTATTCAGGCATTTTTGCGTACAGGCTCTAGTTGTTTCATATAAATGTTTATTTTGTCTCAACAACCGGCTATCCAGATTTTTACAAATTTTGGATAATAATCTTTCCGTGAACGATCATCGATATAGAATTAGATTTCAATAGATTTTACTTGTGCAACTTTCGTGATTTTTTACATTTCACTATCTCTATCATGTATCTAGATTTCAACAGGCATGGATGTGAGTTACGATTATCTTGCGAGATTTGTCGAGTCATGTTCAATCACTACATGTTAGCAAGAGAGAAAAGACATCCTTTTTAAAATTCCAGTGTATCTAAAACTATAAAATTTAGTCATTTATGTTTTGGTATTTCGTGGGTACCGGTTTGTGCTGAAGTGCACATGACTGTTTTGATTGTTTTACGTTTCGCATTCAGCTCAGCAGTGGATTGGAGGATATGGTGGACTGCTAATGCCATCTCGCGGATCAACATTGCTTTATGTTAATCCACGAGCCTAACAAAATCTGCTAATGCACTGATGAACTGAATGCGAAACATAAAACAATCAATATAAAATTTAGCTAAGGTTTTCAACAGTGATTAGCAAGTAGTACTACTTATATCACTTGTACGAGGGGTGCTGGATAAGTTCTGAGATATGGCAACACTCAGAATGGACATAAGCAGTATTTTAATGAGCAAGACTCCTTGCAAGCGTATGAGTAATGTCAACAATGTGTGCGTAAAAACAAATTCCTGCGCTTCTTATCCTGATTTTAATAAATAAAACTTCTATATAGTTGAAAAATAAAGAAATCAGTTCATTCAGCTTAGAATTGCAGTTCAAGAAAGGCGAAAATCTTAGTCTAGAACTCCTCCGTTTTCCTGAAAACTGCTCGAGAAAAATTATTTCAGTTTCAGCTTACTTCTACTAACACATTTGATTAGCAACGCACACATTCCTATATGGATTTTCTCTTGCAGAATTATTGCGAAATAAAGATTTACGTACCTTCTTTTAGCTATCCCTTTAATTTAACACTCAAAAGGCAATGGATATGAAAAGTTTTCGTAAAATTATTTATTTTTCCGGAAAATTGCTTTTTAACAGAAAACATTTAGCGCAATCTAATATAAATGCATTGAAGCAGTGTTGCTAACATTTTTTTAGGGAATTAAAATCTACATTCATAAAATGTAAGCAATTTTCCATCACGTTGGTGAAAATTGATCAAAACTGATATTCTATACAAAAAGTCAGGTTTAACATTGATTTGAGAATAAATTATTGTTAAAAAAGATTGTTTGAAACTCAAACGTGCAAGTTACTTTGATAAACTGGTTGCACTGCATATATGAATACATAGATCTATGACATACGTACCAAATAAAATGTACGTAATACACAAACTACCAACACAAGTTAACTTGGTTTACTCTTGATCCTTAAATTATATGAGGGCTAAAAACTCTTTGTCGGTCGAGTATCTTTGTACTATTTTCAATGTGTTGCTAGTTAGAATAATTTCTGTAAATTTTGCGTGCAATGATTTATTGCAATTATTACAGCGGTTCAAAACAAAAGTGTAACGTTCAACTCGGTTCAAATTTCATTGATAAAGCACCATCACGGGCCATCGTGTTCACTATTGAAAGAATTAGAAATTTTGTTTTGTTTCGATTATAGAGGTTTTATCCTTAAGGTCATTTACCTTCCAGAAAAACCTTCTAACCCTGTGTGCGGGGTTGGGAATAGAACTCAGATGGGCTGCGTGAAAGACATCGATTTACCCATCACGCTATACCCGCCCCCCAATTGGAAAATCCATCAATACATCAAATTAGGGAAAAATTGGATCTTTAATTTTTTGTTAAGTTTTAGTTTCGCAATTGTTATTAGAACCAAAACTTCAAAAACATTTGTCAAAATCTTTTTCATGAAAAATAGTCATTTAAACACTAGAAATCAATCAAAAATAAACAACTTGCTTACGGTGAGTTTTCCCACATAGATTCTTCCTCTGCAGCAGTCGTTCCCAGGATATTAGGATATAAAATAAAGCACATGTTTTGATTGAATTGACCCAAGTAGCAATCCGCAACTAGTTCTGATGCGACTAAGTCCAAACTATGTTGCAACAAGAACACGAATATGTGTTTTATGTTATACTTTTTAAAACAATGTGACATCAATGTTTCCTCAAAACACAACTAGTTACGAAATAATTATTTAGGTTTCAAATCACCACATCTTTTTGTCATATTGAATTAATTATAAATTATAAGCTATCGTTACTTAATCCAAACATATCTTTAATAACAACTATTCTTCTAGCTACTAGTTGAAAATAAGTTTATTTGACTCCAATATTAGCAACCCGTAACTAGTTCAAATACCACTTAGTCCAATTATGTTGCAACAAGAACACAAACATGTTTTTTATGTTATGCTGGTTAAAACAAAGTGACGGCAGTGTTTCTTTATAACATAAACATTGAACTAGCTATCATTTGTAAGTTATCGTTACTTGATTCTAACATATCTTTAATCCCAGCTATGGTTTTAGCTACTAGTTGAAAAATGGTTGCGAAACCATTATAAATACGTAAGCGTATATGTAAATCGTTACGAGTAATTGATGTAGCAATAACTTAGATATCATAAGATTATAACATACAATTTCTACAAATATTCAGATAGCTATCGGTAGGTTTCCCCAATGTAATGATAACGGAAATGCAACCTAAAAAACATTTGTTGGCTTGAATATGGCGATCACACTATGGAGTCGCAAGAAGTGTATAAAACATAAATAAAACCAGGATATTACTTTTTTTTAAAACTCCTTTTTGACGAAAATAATGAAAGGCAGAATAGACTTTTTTGTACTATGCACTATTATAAACTCGAAGAAAACAATACAGGGATTTAACATCGATTGTGATATTACAGATATCATGATATATGAATTTAAAATAATGAGGAATCACTCTACTTGGATTAATTTTGAGCATTCTGAACATAAGTTTTTTTCGTTATTTATTGTTCATATCTTCATAAAAAGATTTTGATTGAAGGCGCATAAAAAAACAGTTAATTAAAGTTTAATTCCGCTCGATAGTTTTAAAAACGTTGTGAAATTTGTACCTTGTATCAAATTTGTAATTTCAAGTACTATACTGTCTTTTTATTGTTGATAGGAAAACATTATGGATTCATTCAATGTTTAAAATATCGATGGCAACAAAGTTTCAACTAGTTTACTTGAAAATAAGTTATTTTTAAGTTATGGAAAATAAGTTATTTCAGTATGGCATTTCAACGTAACGACAACTTATTTTAAACCGACATAGAAACTAGTAGAAACTGCGCTTTTTCAGTCACGCAAGTGGTTAGATGTTAGTAACAATAACTCAAATTTCTGGTTGCAAACTAGTCACAAATAAGCTAGCATAACAAAAATTGTTACTTGGGGAGCCATTTTCCATTTTTGTTTAATTCACAGTTTCAGGTATTAGGGACTGGGGTTCGCTAGAAGAATTAATGTACCTATTATATTTCTCCAGACAGGACCCGCTTACAGACCGTGTGGAATCCGACAGAAAAAGTAACCAAGAATATATCCACTGAGTTCCTGCTTCGTAAAAGTCGACAATTGCAGGAGTTTCTCGTTTTATACTTTCGATTACCAGATTATTTTAATATTTCAAATCTGAAGACTCTTTTTGCTACAGGTTTTGCTATTATATTTATTTATAATTTTTCGAAAGAATTCTCTCTTATGTATTGTTTGATCTTGTAAAAATGTCTAATGTCATTAGACAAATTATAAAAATGACTTTATGTCATTTCTCGTCTTTCAAGACATTAATTTGCATAAATAATATTGACTCGGTTCTTCTGTAGAAGCAATTTCCAAGTTTTTTGTAGTAGCTCATTCTGCGATAGCATGACATTTTCCGATCTCATCGAACTGAGTCGAATGGAGTATAATTCTAGGATTTCCGAGGCTCCGTTCGAAAGTCGGTTTTCACTGCAATTCTAATACCTTATTCTTCTTTCGGTCTCTCCATCAGTGCAAATAAAAATAGTTTGCAGTACATACCCATTTCTGGAATTGCTCTTTTTCGAGCAATATGATTAAATTGAAGGCCCCATTAGGTAAATGATAAGAAAACTTTCAATGTACGGCAAATGAAAATTATATTAAATTATTGATAACTTTTGAAACGCTAGACGCAATAATTTGATTTCAATTCTAATTATTCGTCACTATCATCAATACCAACTAGGGTAACGGGGGTATTTTGGCCACTCTAATATATTTTGGTCCGGTGTACATTTTTTGGATGTAATCAAAACAAAGTACATCGTGTATCGGAATTTTAAATATTATTTCATTCCATATGGAATGTCAGACGGTATGTGTCATATTGGAAATGTGGACAGCTGTCAACAATATTACTTCAATGAATTCTTCGGTCAAGGTCCAGTCAAACAAGCTTCATTTGCAGAATACGCTGCTCATATTCTGCTGCCCATTGCTTGTTGATTCCTGGAAATCTTATGAGACGAAATATGTTGATAAATTTGCGAATTGTAAAAGGTGTAAATGGTTCAAAAGTGAAGCAATTCAAAAGATTGTTTTTTTTTAACAGGAGGAACGGGAAGCTTTACTGTCCAATCCTATATTTTTTTATCACAGCAACGCTCGGTCACGTGTTGTGGGTGCGGTAAAAACAAGTCGCCTTCTAGTCCAGACAGTCATCGATAGGCATTACCATAAACATTATTTAAAATTTCTAATCTAGTTGATTTTGGTCACTCAACATATCTCATATCCCGTAGAGTTTCACTTACAATAATTATTATTGCTCGATTCAAGAAATAGTTATAATGTCATATGGGCGGCACAAAAAAAAAACAACTCGCTCACCTGGAACGGATGTCCTCCATCAGGATTTCGTATGGCGTCAGCTCGTACTCGATCGGCGTTCGGGAGAAGTTGATCTTTTTCAGTCTAACTCCCCGCCGCAGTTCGTCTACCACCTGCATCCAGAAGCGTGCCTACAAGTGTGCATCGGAGAAAGCAAGAAAAGAAGAAAGGGTCATTTATTTTGCAGTCATGAATCTACCCGAACATGAGCGCATCACTTTTAACGTGATATAAATGTAGAGGATATAATGATGGAACATAAAGAAAGATGGGGGGCCATTCACGGTTTGATCAACTTAAATGTAACAACTATTTACTCTACTCATGGTCTAATATTTTAATTGAATCAAGCGGCTTCATCTCCTGTGAAAAAAACAGAAAAGGTTGTTGTGTGTTCAAGTCAATAGACAAAAATAACCAATTAAGAAGCACATGTCGCTACACATACACAGTCTACCAGTGCGTTTCTAATACGTGAGGTAAGGTCTACAGGACGCACTGGCAAAACTAGGCTAACTGCCAGTTATTGATGGATACAAAGAACTTGGAGATCGTCGATGATGAGGATCACATATAACGGCACCATGAACTGAACTGAACCTGGGTCGTAAAATGAGAAAAAAACGAACCTTCACTCGCATTCGTGTACAAGTTAATTAATGCTCGTTACCGCTTGGGAGCTGTTAAAGCAGTTTTAAGATATACGTTACTGGTGGAGTTATTGAAAAAAAATCATACTACATAGCGCTCCTTTCATTTACTGGGGACAAGTAGAGCACTCACTTCAAAAAAAAAATCTACCTATATTTTACAATGTCAAGCCAACAGAAGGTCCAATAATTATACGAAAAGAGACTTCAATTGGACAGTTTAGGCTGCCAATGACTGTTCTGGGGTCATTTTCCTTGCAACGAGTTTGCGGTTTGATTGTGAAACAAGCACGTCTCATGTCTAGCGTCTCGATGTCGGCAATTATTTAACCCAACCAAACGAGTTGCTGTTTCTTAGAAACCATCTAAGAATTGTCTTTTTCGCGCTCCAAACACCAACGTTCGGATACAATAGCTAGACACGCTGATGATGAGGTGAGGTTCATTCTCCCAAACTCCGACGATTGTCGTTCACGTGTACACTGAGAACTGTAACTGAGAATTTTAGGAAGACCGATCGGGGGGGTTACCACAGCCGGATCGTTCAGTATTAGACATACAGGCTGTTCGGCTGTAGGGTCGTTCCACGATGGGATAAATTATGCACGGATTAATGGGGCAACTTCATCCGAGACACTCCGCACGTCCGCACGAATAGAGCACACGCTGATTTATTGATTGGCATTAAATCAAAATCTAGCTTGTCTAGCAAGATTGCTAAATTTCAGCGGGGTTCTACGTGAATGATGATCGGGGCTGGTGGCACGACAGATCACTGACATTAGAGAACAGTATTTTGTGCTGTCAGACAGAGTCAGTTGGTAGTTGTTGTTGTTTGTTAATGCGGTTTATGCTAATGTTCATCAACATGGATTGAAAAGTAGACAATGAAACTGAACAGTAATTTCGGAAACTTGCTTTTGAATTTGACCAAAAAAGACTATTTCCATTTAACAGCAACGAAATGATTTTATCAGCATCACTGTATTTAAATCGAACGATTTTATTACTGAAAATTTGTAAATAAGTGTCCTAAGAGCCAGGTAGCACTCAACATCAATTTATCACAGTTGAACTGACTTGTTAATCACTCAATATCGAAGTTCGGCAAAGCGGGGTACTTCGTAAAATCTTATCATAATTCCGTTTACTTTAACAAATACTTATTTAAATTTATAAAGCCGATATTCCTCAACAACTGATAGTTAGAAAATTATTTAAATTTTACTGGAATGTTTTGCTTTGCATTCTGACTAAAACAGAAAATAAAAATCAGTTACAATGAGTGTAAAGTAAATTAATTTTTTTTTCTACATCGAAATTGTATCAATAAAACGAATCAAAGTTTGCACCCACTCGGGCAAAGTTAGGTTATATGGAGCTGAGCAGTCACGTACCCAGAGGGGGGGCCCGAGGGACCCGGGCCCCTCCCGAAATCAAGAACAGATATATAATTATTTACAAGGTCTAAGGCATGTGTTGCAGAAATAACATGACAGTAAACGTAAAGAAATGTAATATAATAACAGATCCAGTGGAAAAGTTTAAAGTGTCTTGTAAAAACACCCGTAAAAGGCACACCGAGAATTAGGTACATAAGCAGTCTTCAGTAATATTATTCTTTTACCTTGGGCCCCTCCCGAAACGAAATCCTGGGTACGGGCCTGGTGCTGAGTACTGTACAATGCCCCGCTTTGACCCGTGAGAAAAAAAAGGTTTCTTTCCAACTCGTAGGATCTACAATAATGCTCGGAAACGAAATACATAATATGCAAAAGAAGCGCAAAAGAAAGCAACGTTAAATACCACGAAACTACATTTTTTGCAATATGGATTAAAAAACCTACCGTGCGATTAAAAATTTCGAATGATTATGAAGACGCATCTAAACAAAAAACACGTATCATAAAACTAATGCTTCTGTAAGAAAACCGACAAAAACTCATGGCACGATTCGAGGCTGTTTCATAACAAATATCATATTTTTTCGGTAGGTGCCACCATAATTCAGAAGATATATTAAGCATTTCCCGCTTTGCCCTCTACTCCTCTAAAATTAAAAAACAAAAATCAAGACAACTTTTCGTCCAACATATATTTTGACTT
This sequence comes from Malaya genurostris, assembly GCF_030247185.1. NCBI lineage: Eukaryota > Metazoa > Arthropoda > Insecta > Diptera > Culicidae > Malaya > Malaya genurostris. The sequence continues at coordinate 274,302,606 of NC_080571.1, forward strand.
AGAAGGTTATGACCTACTTTAGACGAATTTCACGCCAAACTTGAAAAGGGCCAAACCGGAAAACTGTTTTCTATCATCTTTTCCCAAATGGTTATAGTGAAGTTATGGAGTGAAGACCAACCAGAAGTATTGCAAAGGGCTACCAATACATCCCAAAAAAGTCACTGTTTGGTGTGGATTAAGAACCGAAGGCATCACCGGGCCGTACTTCTTCAAAGGCGACGATGGGCGGAACGTTACTGTGAATAGCAAGCGCTACCGTGTGATGATGAACGATTTTTTGTACAAAATGGAAAAATTGGACATGCCTGACATGTGGTTTCAACAAGACGGTACCACATCCCTCACGGCACACGAAACAATAACCAAATTGAGAGCCGTCTTCAGTGAACAGTTTATATCACGTTTTGGGCCCGTCAATTGGCCGTCTAGATCTTGTGATTTAATGTCTTTGGACTATTTCTTGTGGAGCCATGTTAAGCCTCATGCCTACCATGATAAACCAGCAATGATTGACGAACTGGAAGCCAATATTGAAGCATTTATTCGTGAATCATCAGTCAATATGTTGAAGAGAGTGTGCCAAAATTGGATATTACGCATGAGCCATATAAAGTGGAACCGCATGAAATCATCTTCAAGCATTAAATTATATTGATCGCTCTACCGATTTCAAAAAAAAATTCATCGATTTTCTCATTTTTTTGTGATTTTTATTTGACAATCAAATCGTATACCAAATCGTATACATAAGTCACCTTTTATATTCACGGATTAAAATGTTTATCATCAGCAGAAATCTATTTGATGTTTGATGCATCATTGGGTATGATAATATATTTCTTGAGCCGAAAACTAGTACGGTTCGTTCAGTGGTGATAAATTGGGTACCTTACGAAATGGAACCGAGATATAACGAATGGCGATTTTGCATGACCGATATGAACAATGGCATAAAAAGAATGTGTTCACTTTGAAAGATCACATACAAGAAATCCACCAGAAGTTTAACAAAAATATTAAATGTTTTTATCCTCATATGAATAGATATTCTAAGATCCGGCTTAAAAGCAAATCATTAGTTTATATACAAACACTCAGATTAGTTATGCTTTTTGCAATACCAAGTTAATGACGTTGTTTTTTTTTTCATAAATACGTTTATTTCTTAAGGCAGTTTACATAAGTTTTTCTTCGCCGTAGCATCACTTTTACATAATATTCTTATCCTAATTTAATTCTAACATAGTCACAACGTTTTGCATTTATTAAAACATATTCTCTTATTACTTAAATATCATCTTAGGTAACTCGTCATTAATTATGAAATCTACTCGGAAATATTATTTGAACCAAACGATTAACTTCTATAAATTATAAAATAAGCTGTTATTTTCAGACATTTTGTTAATAATTTCATAAACTGTTTCGAGTTTGTTTGTATCATTACATTATTTTTATTCTAATTTAGCTATTGGTTGAACTCATGGACGCAGCTGGGATCAGAACTAAGTCTTGAAAGGGGCCTTTATTAAATTGAAACTCCAGTTTTCTTTATGAAATGATAAATAAGTTTCATGTATGAAAGGTCACGACAAGCAAGAATGTCTCGAACTGGGATATTGGATAGTCTACCTTGGGTACGCAAAGAATTTATTAGTTGAGATCTGACATCACGATACTCCACGCATGTCCAAACGACATGATCAATATCTCGATAACCTTCGCCACAAGCACAATGATTAGTCTCGGAGAGCCCAATTCGAAGGAGATGTGCATCTAACGTGTAGTGATTGGACATGAGTCTGGACATCACACGAATGAAATCTCTCCTCACATCCAGTCCCCTGAACCATGCCTTTGTCGATATTTTCGGAATAATTGAGTGCATCCACCGACCCAGATCATCTTTATCCCAAGAAGCTTGCCAGCTGGCAAGTGTTCTTTGGCGAGACGAGCTATAGAATTCGTTGAAAGCAATTGGTCTCTCATAAATTTCACCCTCAATAGCACCACGTTTGGCTAAAATATCGGCTCTTTCATTGCCAGGAATGGAGCAATGAGCCGGGACCCAGACTATAGTGATTAGATAATTATTGTTCAATATGTCGTTCAGGCACTGTTTTATTTTGCCCAGGAAAAACGGTTCAGTCTTGCCAGTCATGTTTGAGCGAATGGCTTCAATTGCACTCAGACTATCTGTGAAGAGGAAATAATGGTTTGGAATTAATGTGACGATTACACTCAAACTATAATGAACTGCTGCTAGCTCTGCTATATAAACAGATGCAGGTTCTTGAAGCCTAAATGAGGCCGAAACATTATTGTTGAACATACCAAACCCTGTCGCTTCTTCAATTCGCGATCCGTCCGTGTAAAACATTTTCTCAGAGTCAATATGCCTGAACTTACTTGAAAATATTTTTGGGATTTCCGTCGAACGTAGATGATCCGGGATTCCACGCACTTCGCGCTGCATGGATGTATCGAAAAATAAAGTTGAGTCAGGGACATTTAGGAGGCTGACACGGATAGGAATATATCTTGAAGGGTTGATTTCCTGTGACATATGGTTAAAATATACTGTCATGAATTTTGTTTGAGATCGAAGCTCGACTAGTCGTTCGAAATTATTAATTACCATGGGATTCAGCACCTCACATCTTATTAGCAGGCGTGATGAAAGCTCCCAAAATCGATATTTTAATGGAAGAACTCCCGCCAGAACTTCAAGACTCATTGTATGTGTCGAATGCATGCACCCTAAAGCAATTCGCAAACAACGATACTGAATTCGCTCCAGTTTGATAATATGAGAGTTTGCAGCGGAACGAAAGCAAACGCATCCATATTCCATCACTGAAAGTATCGTTGTCTGATACAATTTTATTAGATCTTCCGGATGAGCACCCCACCAAGATCCTGTTATTGTTCGAAGAAAATTTACTCTTTGTTGGCATTTTGTTATCAGAAACCTAATGTGTCCTCCCCACGTGCATTTGGAATCGAACCACACCCCGAGGTATTTAAAAGTTAAAACCTGTTGGATCATTCTTCCCATCATATGGAGCTGAAGCTGCGCGGGATCATGCTTTCTTGAAAAGACGACTAACTCTGTTTTCTCCGCAGAGAATTCGATACCAAGATGAACAGCCCAATCGGACAAGTTATCTAAGGTATCTTGCAATGGTTTATGCAGATCAATAGCTTTGGGTCCAGTAACTGAAACCACGCCATCATCTGCCAATTGTCTTAGTGTACATGGGGTTACTAGACAGCTGTCAATGTCATTTACGTAAAAATTATAGAGGAGCGGACTGAGGCATGAGCCTTGCGGGAGACCCATGTAACTATTTCTGAGTGTTGCCAAATCGCCATGTGAAAAATGCATGTGTTTCTCTGACAAAAGGTTGTGCAAATAATTATTTATAACCGCTGGGAGTCCATTTTGGTGAAGCTTGTCTGAAAGAACATCAATGGAAACTGAATCAAATGCTCCTTTAATGTCTAAAAATACAGATGCCATTTGTTGCTTTTGAGCGAAGGCAATTTGGATGTCAGACGAAAGTAATGCAAGGCAATCATTCGTCCCTTTATTTCTACGGAAGCCAAACTGAGTATCTGACAACAAACCGTTCGTCTCGACCCAAGTGTCGAGACGTCGTAGAATAATTTTTTCGAACAATTTTCTGATGCAGGACAACATCGCAATGGGTCTATATGAGTTGTGATTGGAAGCTGGTTTCCCCGGTTTTTGAATGGCGATAACTTTCACTTGTCTCCAGTCAGGTGGAACAATATTTTGCTCAAGAAACTTGTTGAATAATTCCAACAAACGTCTTTTTGCGAGGTTGGGCAGATTCTTCACCAAGTTGAATTTAATTCTGTCCAACCCTGGAGCGTTATTGTTACAAGACAAGAGTGCTATAGAAAATTCCATCATTGAAAATGGGTTATTAATAAAACCATTATTTGGAGGAGATTCCCGTATAATGCTCTGCGTAGGAACAGAATCTGGGCAAACTTTCCTAGCAAAGTCAAATATCCATCGGCTCGAGTATTCATCACTCTCATTGCCCACGTTACGATTCCTCATTCGTCTGGCCGTGTTCCAAAGAGTGCTCATTGAGGTATCTCTTGACAAACCTTCGACAAAATGTCTCCAATAGCTACATTTTTTGGCTCGAAGTATGCTCTTGTACTTGGTTTCTAAAACCATAAGTTTTTCAAAATTCTGAGGAGTTCCTCCTCCCCGTTTTAGAAACGTCTTGCAAGCATTTTGTTTTGCGAGTTTAGCCTCTGAGCACTCTTTGTCCCACCAGAGGTTGGGAGGCCTTCTGTTAGTCGTTGGCCCAGGAAAGCGTTTAGTTTGGGATTGTTCTGCTGCCTCCAGAATCGAACAAATGAGGAAGTCATATTCTTCAAGTGGAGGGAGCTCTTCCATTGAATTCAAAATACTAGAGATACTACTTTGGTATTTAATCCAGTTGATATTTTTTGTCAAATCATATGGAATACTAGCGGAAGTAGCAATGCAATTGCTACTGCTAATTGAGATGATGATTGGTAAATGATCGCTACCGTGTAAATCAGGCAGTATTTTCCAGGTGCAATCTAGTCGAATTGATGTTGAGCAAAGAGATAGATCTAATGCACTTGGGCGTGCCGGAGGTCTTGGGATCCGTGTCATGCTACCCATATTTAATACCGTCATGCTAAAATTGTCACAAATGTTTTGTATTAAAGATGATCTGCTATCATTGTAAACGGAACCCCACATAATACCGTGCGAATTTAAATCCCCCAGAATCAATCGTGGTGCAGGAAGGGCTTCAACCATTTCATTAAGCTGTTGCTGTCCAACTTGTGCTTTTGGAGGAATATAAACCGAAGCTATGCAAATATCTTTGCCTTTAATGTTTATTTGGCAAGCAACAACTTCTATACTAGAAGTTGAAGGGATGTTTAATCTATAAAAGGAATAGCATTTCTTAATTCCCAAAAGCACTCCACCATACGGAGAGTCCCTATCGAGACGTATAATGTTAAAATCATTAAAATTTAAAGCTATGTTTGAAGTAAGCCATGTTTCGCATAAAGCAAATACATCACATTGTTGACTATGCAATAATATTTTAAATGAATCAAGTTTTGGCATGATGCTCCGACAATTCCACTGCAGGACAGTGATTGTATCATTTGCGGCGGGTGATAAATTATCCATCAAAAGATACAAAACCTGAGACAATTGGCCATTGAGCTGATAACTGCTTCAAAAAGGTTCTAGCTATTGGAAGGAATGCCATTATGAGGGTCTTTAAGGGTTCAGATATATTGAATGCTGAGAAAATCCATTCAACAATTTCCGAAAACTTCAGTAATCCTGTTGGTGGCTGTGAAATGGAGCCCACTGGATTATTATCTTTTTCTGTACTAGATCCTGGATTGGTTTGTGAACTTGACAAACCAGGAGGCACAGTCTTTGGTTTTGACTTTTTTTGCTTAACACGGGGATCTTTTTTTGAAGATGAAATTTTAGGTGTCTTTTTTGGTAATTTGGAGGAAGACTTCTTTCTCTTAACTGACCCTTGGGTAGTGATAAACGAATTACCTTCACTATTTTCGTCAGAGTCAGAGTCCTCTGGTTCCTCTAGATTTGAAAACCCATTTTCGGTTTCCAAAGGAAGGACATCAATTACCGTTTTAAGCATTTCTGCATATGTGCGCTTAGACCGTGTTTTTAAAGAAAGCTTAATTTTGTCTTTGTGCACTTTAAATGCAGTGCATACTGAAATATCATCATGAGGACTATTCCCACAATAAATACAGTTTTCAATTTCCTTGTTGCAATCATTATCTTTATGAGGCCCTTCACACTTAATACATTTTGGTTTATTACTACAGTAAGTAGCTGTGTGTCCGAATTTTTTGCAGTTCGTACAATTCATTACATTTGGAACAAAAAGCCGAACAGGGAGGCGAATTTTATCGACATAGACATGGGACGGCAACGCAGATCCGGCAAATGTCACTCGAAACGAGTCTGATAGGCGATAAACTTTTTTTCCCTCTTCATAAACTACTGAGTACAGTTGTTTGCACTCCAGTATTTTCACACCCTCAAGCATAGAGTTCTTGAAACGACCAACACCATGCTTGAGTAAATCATCTACCGAAAGACTCGCTTCGGTAACAACACCGTCAATTTCGACATCTTTGGAGGGTATGTAAACTTTATACTCTTTATTGAAATGTTCCGAAGAGACAATATCATTCGCGTGTTTCAAATTATTTACCACAACACGAATTTTATCGTTATTTACTTTTATGATCTCTTTGATTGAAGAGTATCGTGATGTCAAACCTTTATTAATTTGAAAAATGTTTAATGGCTTTGATATACGTCTAAAAAAGACTATCCAAGGCCCAGAAGAGCTCTCCTGATATTTTTTCGTTCGTGAGGGTATCGGATTCATGCTAGGATTTACGTCCATGGATTCATCCATTACATTAAAATTTTTAACTAAACTTTAAAATAAAATTTGAAACCAACACTACACAGTACTCAATCAAAAGAAAAAGAAAAAACTTCTACCTTGAAATTGTTGTCTATCTCCGTTGCACTGCCGTGTAGATCCTCATTGCTCTAGATGTTCTTGTTGGATGTATCTGGACGTTGATACAATGCTGAAGCTCACTGTAGCGATAGAATATGATGTGATGCTACTGCTACCTGACATCCAGCACCACTCGAATTCCGATTTGCTTTCGTCTTCGCCAGCTGTAACCAGCGCAGGTCACCGGTGTATACCTGCGTGTTGTATGGCAGTGGAAAGACCGAGTTGTCTTGTCTCCTTCTTCCTAGTGCTCCGCACCGATATGCTTCTGCACCGAAGTGCCTTCGCACCGGTGTGCCTTTGCACTCTCCTGCTTCTATGTGCCTTTGCACTCTTCCTCTTCGATGTGCCTTTGCACTCTCCTGCTCAGCACTTGTGGCTGTATATTGCGGCCTGGGTAGAGTTTGGGAAACGCCCTTTGTTGTTTCCTTCACCAGCTTGGCCCAGCACTAGGGCTCTCTTATGCAGCACGACTATACGTTTTAACGGCTGCTGCCAACAGGTCTCTACCTGTAGTTCAACCGTTGTCGTATTTAACGCGTGTAAACCAACCAGCGTTATTAAACTGTACGCTTCTATACACAACCTCCTCGGTTGAACGGCTATTACTGAATGACGTTGTTTTTCCGCCAAGAAGAAAACTTAAAGGATTCAAGATAAAAATGATTCTAATCTTGAAGCGACCTTCCTGGTTTAGTACAAATGATATGCACAGATTTATGAATATAGTGATTGTGATTGAACACCATATTGTAATCTTTACAAAGCTTAATCCAATTAATAATTTAAATTATTAAAAATAAATCTTTTTCGCATTGCATTATCATTGGTATCGAAAAATGGAGTTATTGTGGTCAAACCACAAAACTAATTTACAACCAAATTGGAATAAAAGTGGAATATTTTCGTAGATAAGATAATGCTCTGCATATGAAGAAACCGTAAAACTGTCTCATTTTACGGAGTGCTTTTGAGTGATCCAACAGTAAAGGAATTGTTGTATCGAGTACAACTAATTCGCTTCGAGCATCGACATTGGAGCTTCAACGGCGAACAATTGAGGTCAGGTAAGAGTTTGTAAGGTTATATTGCACCATATTTTTCTAGGGGATACGTTTCGCCTCAGTTGAGGAAATCAAAATTTGATCCTTTCTTTAGCTTGGAAGACGATAATTTTGCAGCAAGCTGAAGGTGCTATGTTATAATGCTCATCTGCATCACTTTCAAATGACTGTAACGTTTTACCCACTGGGTATTTTTGATTAAAATTTTGGGTGAAATTAATTCAATGTGTAATGTTTACGTTGTGTAAAATACAGTAAAAATCACTCACAAGAGATAGGGGGAATAAGGGAGATAACATTGATCTGAATTGATTTTATGTAAATTAAGAATACTGTCGACCCAAGTTGATGGAAATAAATTTACGACAACATTTGTATTAACCGAATCGTTATAAACAGCTGTTTGGTTCAATGCGAACAACCGTAATTGGTTAAAGTGAATAATAAACGACATAAATCTACAATCAGAGTACACTGAGCTCTCTTTTTACGCGGGGGATACGTACCGCGGAAAAAACCGCAATTATTTTTACGCCGAATATCTTAGAAATGCATGAAACGTCTAGATCTAGTGCAAACTCAAAAAAATTTGTTCCAGAAAATCGACTTTGGGACTTAGAAATCGCGATACTTCGGAAATCCGCGTAGAAAAAAACAGCAAAATTGAAACAAAATATTTTTTAATGAAATGTCTTAAAAATGCATGCATTTCCAAGACATTTGGCACCAAAAAAATTTTTTTCTGTTTCAGAATTCTCAAAGTTCCAAAGGTGAGTTTTTTCAAAAGTTTTTTTTAGATTATACCAGATCTGGACGTTTCATGCATGCATTTAGAAATCTGCGTAAAAAACCGCGTAACTTCGGAAATCCGCGTAAAAAAAGTCATGAAAACCGCATAAAAAGACCATAGTGTATTTCAATGGCCAGGACAATAGCTAGAATATTTTTTTCAGCCCTTCTTTCGCGAAAAAATTCCGGGCAACGTCGAGTACCTCAGTTAGTTCAATATATAGAAATATTGAAATGTTATTGGTGTATTGCCATTTTTTCTTGCAACAATACCAAAATGTATAGCTCAAAAATAAAAAAAAACGGAGAAAATTTTCTTATCGTCTTTTACTCAAAATGCCGATTTTCCTTATTCCCCTACAAGTATGAACCGCAATGAACGCCGTCAAGTTGATGCACGACACGTTCGATTGATATAAGAAGGGAATTTTATGCACAGTTTGTTTAATTTTTCAACGAATTTCATAAAAAACGGAATTTGAAAGAAAAACCGTAATTAATAATTATACAAAATCCCTCAATCGTGTCACCAAAATGTCATTGCTGGCACAGAATCCGCTAGAATCCACAAAAAGAAAAAAAAAACAAACCTATCCAATCGCAGTAGGCGAACCCGTCTTTGATATTATCATTATCAAAAACCATTCAGGTGCGAGCGTAGAGGCAATTAGGAAAACAAAAATTGACAATAATCTGTGGTCTACAGAGCCACCTGTCGATTCATCAGCTTATGCTAATGATATGACAGTCGGGTTATTATTCGCAACCAGAACCATTCTGGTACGAGCTGGAATTTCAACCGGTGACAGAAAAAGAAAACCGACCCGCCAAGTTTGCAACACGGTTGCTCCGCTCCGGTTACAGTTAAAATGCAAATAAAGGCATCGCCGATTGGTTGGTTGTTGTTTGCAGAGCTGGAAACTGTGCCAATATGGTCGGCTGTCAGTTCCGGTCGAACAAACTATAAATAAATTGACTGCCGCCAGATTAGTTCTCGAGGGAGGTTCATGGACTCATTTTCAATCGATTCTTTCCAGGTGTTTTATGTGTGTGTGCGCTGAATATCGCCGCTGCCTGCTTGAGAGGCACCTCTGGTGATGTCAACGAAGCATACCTACCGGCTCTGAAAAAGAAGGGTAAATATAGCGGTAACTTTATGGTGTGTACAACATCAACACTACAAAGCCGGCTCCCAATGCGACGCCACAATTAATTCGACAGTACAGCACACAGCATCTTCAGAATCTACGGAACGGATGCCTTCACCTACGGTGCAGACTTCAATGCTTGCGGTTCGTCGTTTGTCACAATGCACGGGTTTAACGTTGTTGCTGCTGCCGCTGCTTGTCAGCGTTGATGAACACAGCAATGTTTGCTAAAGTTATTAACCCGAACTGATCTGGTGCAAAGCCGAGAAGTAACTGTACTGGGAACTGAAATGTGGCGTCGAACAGTGGAAACGATCAGCGGCGAGTTTGTTTGAATGATCAACACAATTTTTTATGACTGTTTTCAATTTTCCATTAACTTTCCTATGCAGTCGAGAAGGATATGTTCACTAAAAGCACGTTTTCATCTAAAATTCTATTTCACCGAATAGCCGAGTAACGAATTGCACGGAGGGGGCAAAGAAAGCATAAACTATGCAAGCGGAACTGATTGGCCTTTTTTATTGGCAACTGGATGGTTCGTTGCATGCATACATTATGCAACTTCTGCATATAGTTTTTCACGTTTCATGCAAACAAAAAACAGTAACAAACAAGCGTACAGTACAAGTGCCAAAAACCTAACGAAAAAAAACGAACGAACATGCTGGCCAGTATGTGGAAATAAAAGAGAATTGCTGACATTTTTCCTTACTTGCAATGCTTGCCAAATCCTGAGGTCGTCCGACTGCATTACAGAAAAAAAATAAAACGTACAGAAGTTACATCGCACAACGCACAAAATACAAACCGAATAGGTAATCGGGGAAAAACGGAAAACAAGCCCTCCGAGTTGAAGTAGGTGAGACCCAAATTGCAGCATATGTAGTGTGTTCAGTTGGTCACATATATCGTAATAAGTCGATGATAATGGTGAACGAAATCAACATCGAAATAAGAAAAAAAAATACAAAAACAAGGAAGCAAAGATAAAAGAACCACTCGCATGCACGTAAATGGCAAATGTAGATTAATGAAAGTAAATATTTCTCCGTCTGTCTCCCCTGGTCCGACGGCCGACTGTGAACCGAAGACAAACGTCGACCCGTCAGGAATAAAAATTGGTCGTTTGTGCTTTTGATGGTCACTTTTCAGCGGGCGCGAAATCCTTTAATTGCCCTTTTTCGACTTGAAGAATGGTGCATTTTTACCCGGCTGACAAATACAATCTGCACCGGAGAAAAATTACTTTCACTGACTGACCGGTGTGTTCTTTACTTCCTTTGCTCTGGTTGTGCCTGGAGATTTGACCGGTGCAGGTCTTTGGACGGTTTGATAAATGGCGCACCAGTTTCGGGCAGTGTTTTTTTACGCAACCAGACAGTCAGTCAGGTCAGCCAGCAGGATGCGAATGTTGGTGAATGTAACATGAAGACTATGGATACGAGTGGTGATAAAAAAAAAGACACGAAACCATTGCAATAAATTATCTATTTTATCGAAACAAAACTGGGTTGAACTGTTTTCAAGTACAGTCACAATCAGTAAAGAAAACACTTGAACAGGAAAATTGTGTTTTGAAGATCCAGTTTGCAGGAATCCTAGTTATTGATATTGAGTTTAAAAAACGAGGCATGTTCGAAAAGTAAGAATAATTTCAATCATATGAAATACATATACATTATGTTTCGTCTTCACCCGTATTGGCGGTTCAATGCATAGGGCGCTAGTCTCACAAACGAGTTGTCGTATGTTAGAGCCCCGACTTAAAAGGATTCTTGGTGTCAATAGGATCGTAGTGCTAGCCATGCAATGATTTTGTAGGCTAAGAATCGGCTGTGAATTTTCTTGAAACAGAAACAGAACTTTGCTATATTTCGACTTCAGCAAAACAGTTTATATTGAACTCAGCAGTTCATCAGTTAAAGAATTGCACTTCGGTGCAAACGTATAAAGTGTTCTGCAAGTAGAAGAGACTTTATATCCGCTAAGCAATTTTTGTTGAGCTGCTGAATGGCATAACAGTTTAACATAAAGTGTCATGCACTAACGAGTCGAAGACGAAAGAAGCCAAATGAATGAGAAACTTACAGAAAAGGTGATTTTTTGGAAAAAGATACGATCCGAAACAGGACTCGAACCTGCATTCTAATGCATTCCGTGCATACGCGGTACCATTTCGCTACCCTAAGCCTTGTGATAGACTCTAAAGCCTTGTGATAAACTCTAACACATGACTGGGTATGATAAAGCGTACATCGAACATGGTCTAAACACTAGTCTTTTTTAACCGCTTCACTAGATTCCTTAAACCGTCAGCATAGCAGCTGAATTATCTAAGTTTTTCCGTGACAATTGCTGCACTTAGTGCGTCTAAATGGAGTAACTTCATCAGTTAGGACAGTATTTCTCAACTGACGATCAGACCACTGTTTTTGATCTACCAGAGATATAACTTAATCGGTTTTCATAGGAATCATAGTATTCCACTTTTCGTCGTGAACATTTGTTCGTCCATGAAATCAGGACACTGTGGACTAACCTTACTTTCCTCGTTAAAGTAAACTCATAAGCTAGGCATAACTCTCGACGAATTTGTAGTAGTTGAAGATTGTTTCGCACACAAAAATCCCATTAACCCGAGTACCATAGTAGTTTACCATAGTATCTTATCGCGTCATTTGTGTGCTGTCATAGCGATACTTGATATTTTCTTGATATTTCATCGAAGTAATCAAGAAATTGTACAATATCTGTTTGGCATCAAAATTAGTTATTTATATCTTATTTTTATTTAGTTATTGATGAGTTATTTAAACTTCGTTGACTTCAATGGTGATTCTATTAAAAAAAATACTATTGAATAAACTGCATCAGAATCATATAAGAGAATATGCAGAATATCAATTAACTGAAAAATTCGTCTTCCATAAATATTTTGTTTTAGCTTTGATATTATAATGACAGAATTTTGTTGCTTTTTTCTCATCCAGACTTTGTTATGGTTTTTAATATTTCAACACTTCTTTCAAATTAAATAATGTTGATTTCTACCATTGAGATATTTGGCTTTTATAATAAAATTTATTTGTTTGCAAATCACTTCTACCCGTGAAAGCACGAACTTCACAGCTGGCGAAAGCAACGATTATGGCGGACATTGTTTACTGCACGCACAGATAGACAAATGACAACTGAATGAAAACAACATTGGAAATAAATGTACGTGTAGATATGTACCAGTTTAAGCATGTTACAACTTTTAGAGCTCAGTGATCACGAAATCAGTCAAAATGACATTAAGTAACATCTAATCATCGAAGCTGAAATATGAAAATCACCATTTGGTATTAAGAATTCGCATGGCATATGTAATTTTGATTAATTGGATCTATACATAATTATTATTCCCTTTTTATTTTACAGTAAAGTACAAACTTCCATACACTTGTTACGATTGCCTACACTGATTGACTGCTCCGGATACATGAGTCGTATGTTCGAGCCTCAACCTGAAAGATTGCTTTGGATTAGTGGCCTAAGCATATTGATGGATCAGATGAAAAAATCGTGATTCACTTACAACTCACTCACCATAGATAAAATGCGTAATTCAGGCCCCAATGTGGTTCTTAGCCTCTTGTCCAGTAACTCCTATCCCTACCTCCCCGCGGTGCTGGCTGGGGTACGAGTAACCATAGGAAAGATCGGGTAACCAACCCCGGTGGGACCTTGGTCGTATGCTGACAGGGGAGGGGGGGCTTGCCTTCTCTTTAGAGGTTACTCTTAGAGCTAGCCTACCCGAGCGTCTGTTGTGTCAATGTGGGACTCTAAACAGTGCTGACACGATGGCCCTCCGGTGAGACAGGAGGATGGTGCAGGCCTAACATGCCGCCCGGAAAACACTTGCTGCGAATAATCAGGATATAAATACGACTCGGAATAATCGGCAAAGACCTACGCGACGAAATAAGGACTACGATTGGAAGCTTGGCACATGGAAATGCGAATCGCTTGGCTTCCCAGGATACGACCAAATGCTGCATGATAAGCTTCAAACCCGTGGGTTCGATGTCGTAACACTGCAGGAACTTTGGGACAGAAGGTGTGGAAAAGTGGGCATCGAGCGGCTACCAGAGCTCCAATGTTCTAGAAACGGGATTTGTAGTGTTGGGCAAGATGCGCCAATCAGTGATAGAATGTGCGTATTGAAGATCAAGGGCCGTTTCTTCAATTACAGCATCATCAACGTGCACTGCCCACATGAGACGAGACCCAATGACGAGAAGGAAGTATTCTACGCGTAGCTGGAACGAACGCTGTCCACGGCGGGATGTAAAACTCGTCATCGGCGACATGAATGCACGACAACGGTCAACGATGCGTAAACTTTGCAGCCTACCGAGGAATGGTAGTTCGAAGCACCTTCTTTCCCCGCAAAGATATCCACAAAGCCACCTGGAGATCACCTAATCAACATACGGAAAATCAAATCGACCACGTTCTCATCGACGGGCGATTCTTCTCCGACGTCATCAATGTCCGCACTTATCGCAGTGCCAACATTGATTCTGACCACTACCTTGTCGCGGTTTGTATGCGCTCAAAACTATCGACGGTGCACAATACTCGTCGCACAGGAACGCCGGGACTCAATCTCGAGCAGCTACGTAGCATTCGTACTGCAGAAAAATACGCGCAACAACTGGAGCTAGTGCTACCAACTGAAGAGCAGCTTGGAGCGGCGACTCTTAAAGACGGCTGGATGAACATAAGGTCCACCGTGAGTAGCACTGCTGCAACCGTTCTAGGTACGAGGTTTTCGAATCGAGGAAATTACTGGTTTTACGACGAATGTCAGTTGGTCGAAGAGAAGAAGTAAGGGCGAGGATGCTACAACACCGCGAACGAGGAACGATACAGACAGGCGCGGAACAGACAGAACACGGTTTTCCGGAGGAAAAAGCGCCATCAGGAAGACCAAGATCGCGAAGCCGCGCAAATGACACACGGAAGTTCTATGAAAATGTGAACCGCTCACGTAGAGGCTACACGCCATAGGCTGAAATGTGCAGAGATACCAGTGGTAACCTTCTCATGAACAAACGTGAGGTGATTGACAGGTGGAAGCAGTACTATGACGAGCATCTGAATGGCGAAGCACAAGATACAGAGAACGGTACAGGAATCAATCTGGGTGCACGCTCAGCCGACGACAGATTCCCAGCCCCTGATCTGTCGGAGATAAGTGAGGAGATCGGCAAGCTGAAGAACAAAAACGCCGCGGGCAATGACCGGTTGTCAGGCGAGCTGCTCAAACATAGAGGAGAGGCACTGGTTAGAGCGCTACACTGGATGATTTCTAGGATTTGGCAGGAGGAGATTCTACCGCATGAATGAATGGATGGAGTGGTATGCCCCGTCTACAAAAAGGGCGATAAGCTAGACTGCTGCAATTACCGCGCAATCACATTGCTGAACGTCGCCTACAAGGTACTCTCTCAAATCCTTTGCCGTCGTTTATCACCAAAAGCTAAGGAGTTCGTAGGGCCGTACCAAGCGGGATTTACTGGAGCCCGCGCCACTACGGATCACATATTCGCGATAAGGCAAGTACTCCAGAAGTGTCGTGAATACAACGTACCCACGTATCACCTATTCATTGACTTCAAAGCGGCATACGACACAATCGATCGAGGACATCTATGGCAGATAATGCACGAATACGGTTTTCCGGATAAACTGACGCGATTGGTCAAAGCAACGATGGATAGAGTGATGTGCTACGTCCGAGTATCTGGGACGCTCTCGAGTTCCTTCGAATCTCGGAGAGGGCTACGGCAAGGTGATGGACTCTCTTGTATCTTGTTCAATATTGTCTTGGAAGGTGTGATTCGAAGAGCGAGGATCGACACGAGTGGCACGATCTTCCGAAAGTCCGTACAACTTTTCGGCTTCGCTGACGATATTGATATTGCGACACGTAACCTTGAGAAGATGACGGAAACCTACATCGGACTGAAAGCTGAAGCTAGGCGTATCGGACTAAATGCGTCAAAATAAAATACATGAGAGGAAGAGGCTCGAAATTTGTTAAGCCACTACGGTTTGAAAGTGTAATAATGAAATCAGAAGTCGGATCTGGATGAAATTCACGAGTTTTACATATGATCATAATAATCTTTCATTTAAATCTACGTTTATGAAAATCAATTTTCTGAGAATTCGTAGTATGCTCTGTTGGAGAATATTGGATCACTATTTCCGGAAACTGAATCGAGATTATTTGGAGATTTTCCAACAAGATTCCCAAACTCGAGAAGTTCAGGAACTATTTTCAAGAAAATTGCACTTCTTTACATGAACATTTACAAAGAAAACCTCCCTTAAAATTAATTTTTTAGTCCAATAATCCTGTTATTGGAAGTTGCATCACGATAAATTTCAGGAATTGACACTGGACCAACAGATTTTTGTAGGTGACATGTGATTATGTTCCGATCGAAGACAACATAAGAAGGAACAGAACTTTAAATAATCGATCTCATGCTCCTTAATAAAACTGAATTGGATATTGATAATTAGATTTTGGAAAATTTTTGCTGCAATCATTGGAGTTTCGATGGCCTTGATTGCAAATTTAACGTTTTGCTCAAACGTAAGTCGGCCAACTTTTTTTTCGTTTCGTTCATTTAATTTTTGCAAGTTTCCCATCATTCGGTCAATTTTTCTAATAAATTACTGATCGTTAAATTAGTAATTTAATAGAAAATTACTAATCGTTGAGAGCATCTAGCGTCGAACCCGAATTGGCGGTTCAATGCATAAGGCACTGGTCGCACAAACCAGCTGTCATAGGTTCAAGCCCCGACGCACCAGCCATGCAATGGTTCTGTACACTCTGAATCGGCTGCGAAGTCTGTTGAAACAGAAGGTCAAATTCCACTACAGGAATGTAATACCAATGCTTTGAGAGCAACTAGCCCGAGTTGACGGTTCAATGCATAGGGAACTTACAAGCCAGTTGTCGTATGTTCGACCTGGAAGGATTCTTAGCGTCAGTAGGATCCATAGTACTAGCCATGCAATGATTCTGTATGCTTCGAATCGGCTGCAAGGCTGTTGAAACAGAAAGGCCAAATTCCATAAAAGGTATGTAATGCCAAGACTTTGCTTTGCTTTGAGGGCAACTTGATAGCGTTAGCTAAATAAACAATTGGATAAATTTTAGATTTTAAACCACAAGAGTGCGCCCCTCCAACATATTTGCACGGTGGTGTATTTTGCTGTTATGCTATCTGTTAACAGTCATGCATTTTGTGTTATATTCTCAGAAAACTAAGTAGATTTGTCTCAACAATGGTTCAGATTTGTCGGATTTATTTTCGCCTTTCAGCCTTCTTCGAACCATGAAGAACGTCGACCTATAAACCTATTACATATTATGGTACTTTTATATCTGCTCCACGAGTCGCCTTCAAACAGCACCAAAGCATTCATACATCCATCAAACGAGCCTGATTCCTAATAACATGTAATTGGGTTTGTCTCGTTGGAAACTGTCACTTTTACCGGATTACTAGGTGCCGCCTTATCTCTGGTGAACGGTGCACCCAATATGTATATGCGTAGCAAGGTAATTGAATTGAAACCGCAAGTAAAACTGTTCCCGTTGCATGCTGCCTCGGGTCTATCATTTTGCGGCCTGGCAGACAGCAGGCAAATTAAAATGGCACCAGCAGCTATCACGGCTTAGCTACACACATATCAACGGCTCGTAAAACACTTTGACTACTGGAATTACTTACTGACTTCCGAGCCCGAGGAGGCCCGAGTCCGGTTGGTGGTTGTACCTACAATTTTTGCGGAGTTTTCGAAGTAGGAAAAAAAAAGTGCGACAGCGAGTGGTTAGCAATTAATTTATCTCTCATTTGATTATCATTTTTAATGTGCCCTCGTCGGTACCACACCATTGCGCCTGAGATGGAATTATGAGTTTGTTCACGTGTTCACCCTTGCTTCTGAAGGTATCATAGATTACAGGCTAGCGAGTTATACGAGCAACACGTCAGAAAGACGAGACGGTGCTTTCTATTTGTCATATACAGAGAACGGAAAGCGGTTGGTGATAATTAATCACGGATTTCGGAGAAGGGTGTAATGACCTCTGTGTTGATTTATCTGCTTTTGAATAACACTCGTCGCGACAAGCACGCTGTACTAACTTACGAGTATTTCAAAACTCTAAAACCCACGATTATTGCGGTTTCAGAACTTTGAAAATAATTGGTTTCGAAACACATTCCCTGCATACGCCTAACATTGAAACGGGTGCGACCGGCACCGATGAACCAATCAAGTCCGATTGACCCACGGAGAACACATTCTCGCACAGCCCAATCGATGACAGGAGACGACTGACACGGACCACACACCGGAGCTGGAAATTTCAACACGTCAGCCGGTTCCAACCGACCGAGAATGGCCGTTGTTTGGGTACCATTTGCATATACTCCACAGCATCACTGCTCCCTTTCCGATGTGGCAACAAATCCGCTCTGCCATCAGCAATGTAGTTCAAGATCTGCACCGTTTGCCAGGCAGCTTGTAATTTGAATGTTTCGAAACAAGAGATTTCAACGACTGACAAACTGTCAATCGTGGCGGCGGCGCGGGCGACGAACCTTTTGCTCGACTTCAAAAGGCTGGGTCCCAAATAGTGGGAGAGAGAGGATGTTTTCAACGGGACAAGCACGCAGATCAAAATCGACGATAAATTAGGATCGATACGTGTAGCAGCATGGGACGGGTAACGGCAGTAGTATTAATTTGGTTCATCGTCTTGTTTTAGAGAGGCAATCGGGAGCCGGTGACTGTGGGCCGAGGTAAAAGTTCAAGATCGAAGGGTGATTGATACACTTTCGATTTCCGTTTGGGCCACCGTGGGTCGCCGCCGTCCTGGTGGTGATTTGTCGATTGTTGGAAAACAAGCGTCTGCGATGGGACTGTGCCGAGCTTCTTCGATCCCATTAAATGCAACCAGAAACGAGCGGAAACTGAATGTGAAACAAGCCGAAACCTGTTTTTTCATTCGAAACAATAGGATATTAAATTAAAGTATTCGTTTGTTTCCTACTTTATTCAACAATTATTTTCGTTAATACCATAACGGTTTTTTAATCATATATACATGGCAAAAAACATAACTATTTTTGGAATGTTGATTAAAAGTGAAAGTCGTTGAAACTTTCGGACATACAAATATTCTGAATATTCACATGTTGTTATTCAAAGCACGGTTATGTGACGTTTTGTCTTTCTCGTATAGAAAAGACATGCAATCACTATGAAAACCGACTTTTTAACCCGAAAGCCGAATGTCATATACCGATCGAGATCGCAAAATGTCAGTGTGTGTATGTACAAAAATATGCACTTGATTTTCTCGGACATGGCTGAATCGACTTTTACAAACTTAGATTCAGATGAAAGATTTTACTTTCGAATAGAACGATTTTGAACGGGTGCAAAATATTGTAAAAATATGCACCTAATTTTCTCACAGATAGTTGCAGCGAGTTTTACAAACTTATGAGATGAAAGACCATACAATCCCAAGTTTAAGTTGTGCGTGTTTTGTTGGTTGATAGCCAATAAATTTGATTTCCAATATATCGGGTTCCCAGTTCCCGGTTAGAAAAGTGCCGAAAATAGTGGTACGAAATTATGAAACGGAACTAGCTTAATTTTTTCAGGGATGCCAAGGCCGATTTCCACAAACTTAAGTTCAAATGAAAGATCTTACAGTCTCGTAAATTGCTGTCAAATTTCATCCGAATCCAACTTCCGGTTCCGTAATTACAGAGTGAAGCGTGTTTAAAATCTCGTATCAGTTGTACCAAATTTTAACCAATCAAAATCAGAAAAACAACTAATATTTTAGTTGTTTTGCGATCGCTGGCTTTTCCGTGTACATACACACACAGACATTTTCTCAGTTCGTCGAGCGGAGTCGAATGGGCCTCGGTTCAAAGGTCAGTTTTCACAGTGGTTGTTCAGCTTTTCTATATGAGAAACGCAAAAAAGAAACTGAACTGTCAATTAGTTTTCTTCTCTTTTTTTCTTCTCCAATTTTGCACATTTTCGTGCTGATTTTAAGGTGAATTCGAAAATAAATTTTATATAACTATATGTATATAGTTAAATGTTCAAGTTCTTTGAATTTATAGAACTAGTGAATGACCAGTTCTTCCTAGCATTCCATAATAAACTGTTAAAATTTGCTGGGATCCAGCAGAAAGGTCTACTTTAGTCAGTATCGTCCGTTCCTCTAGCTGAAGTAATAGCGTAAGTCGCTATAATGATTCTCTTTTTCTTCCTGGGAAATCTTGGCTGTCTAGTCTACATAAGATTATAATAACCAAAACATAACATGAACATGGAACAAACATTACGTTCTATGGTAGAACGGCTGTTTTTGTTCCCGAACAAGTGATCCTAAGATTACTCATTTTGTACCTTATAATATGATAAATTGGGGAAAGATACATCTGTGAAATTTTGAAATCACATTGTTATGACTATACGATCAATGCTATTTTATTAGAACATAAAAATAACTTCAAATGGAAGAAATCAAATATTTCGATTATATCTATGTAAATTTTCTGACAAAAGTGAGAAGGAGATTTACATTGAAAATATTCTACTGCACTCAGACATAGGATCAGGGTCATTTCGTCGAAAGGGTCATTTCGCCGAATGACATTTCGCCGAATTTCATTTCGCCGAAAGCCATTTCGCCGCAAGGGCCATTTCGCTGATTCCTGCAATTGTCTTAATATTATAATTGGAATTGGTTTAAAATAAACACAACTGAATGATAATACGTTAACGCCCGTTTTATTGACCTACAATTGTACTTCTTGATAAATAAAGATTGATTCATGAACCTCAGAACCCAAGAAAACTTGTTGACTATTAGCCACTAAGCATCAAAGCAATTGCATAGGTGTGTCTATCAAGCAAATGTATGTGGTATTTTCCGTTTAATAACTTTACTAACTAGCTTCGCCACATCGCCTAACTAAAGCAAGGTTTCGAGATCGAGATATTTTTCATCATGTCAGCAGACTGCACTACCGTTTTGTGAAATTCGGTCACCCATTTACCACTGGAACCCTGCTGAACGTGTTCGCCATTACAAGCAGCCGTGATTAGGTGGACATTTCTCCAAATTCTAATCTATTCAAGATCTATGACAAAATGTCTGATTTTCAATGACTGACAAAATAAATTAGCAACAAAATCAGTTGCAAGTCTTATGGGAACGATCGATTTTCTTTTCATGATCGATTTTCTTTAGCCACAATTAAGATGGAAACAACTGGGATAATCATTGGCTGAATTTTCGTTCCAACGGAATCGTTGAACCGTTAACCATTAAACCTGATACAATCACTCCCGTTTATGGAAATAAGACTCCAGTCTGTGATTTACCACAAATTTAGGGCAGCCGAAGAGATGCTGCGTGGCCGTAACTAGAAGTTATTCACTAAAACCTCTGTTCAAACCATAACCTTATATTTACATGGCGCCGAAACACCGGAAATGATGTTACGCCGGGGCTTAAGACGAACGAACTAATTACGAACTCCCGATGCGACCCACAAATCACATCAAACCCATTGAAACAGTGTGTGACCACATAAACAATTGGAGCATTCTTCGACGGCCATTAAAGAGCACTTAAGCTGTACAGACACGTCTACTTAAGCGGTACCATCCGCTGCGCATATGAATATTATTATTCCATAATTTTACCTTGCCGTCCAGTGGTAGGTTAGTAAGGGCATAAAAACATAAAAGTAAAAAAAAAAAACACGCACAAAAATGTGCTACCGGACACAACAATAAAAACTGACTACCACGACTCCGCTGATATTTCCGAGCATTAGTGCATGGATGGCCCAAAATTTAAATACACCATAAACAAATAACTTACTTTGATGATGTCTATCAAACTGGCCATTATAAAATGTGATGAGCAGTAGGCTGCGGTAGGGCAGCTCTTCACGGCTAATATGGGCATTATAATGACAAAACTCGAACCAATTTCATAGCGTTTTAGTTTATTACGTTACTCTGCTGTTGTTCAGCACTGACTTCATTCTTTCAAGTTTGGGTGTAATCAAAGCATTTTATCTTCCCTGTAGTGATGTACCGACAGTGTAAAAAAATATTATAAAACGACACATCTGATAACTTAAAAATCAACTGAGTTCCATTTTTTGTAAGATTGAAAATTCGGCAAATAATTCTAGATCTAGTAGAGATTCGTGTGAGCCCGGGGTGGTGGTCCAATGCATAGGGTGTTGGTCTTAGAAGGCTGTTGTCCCCGACCTGGAAGAACTCCTTATGTCAATAGAATCGTAGTATTACCCAACATCGAAATACCCACTCATTACAGTTTTGGAACGTACACGGAACCAGTTTCGAGTCAACTAAAACTGCGTAACATTTCACGAACTATTTCAATTTTTTCTTTAAAGTCATACAATTCAATAGTAAGTTTCTTCGTTTTCAAAAATAACTCTGCATGGTTGTTTGTCAAAGTTCGATAATTATTTCCAGAACAAAAATTACTTTTTTAGGCGGTTTGAGGAATAGGGCTAAATCGCTTTAAAGTGAAACGAATTACATTGATTTCCACTATAAAACCTGTAGTATTTCGCCACTAATGTCACGGGATACTATCACACACAAATACTAGTATTTGTGTGTGCTATTTGCAACCTTCATCAGTGTATCAGACATAGAACTGACACACTGATTAAGTTTGCAAATAGCTCGCCAAAGTACTAGTAAATATGTGGAATTCATTTTATTTTAAAGCAATTTATTTTCAGATACTGGACAAAATCTAGCGGAAAGTGCAATTTTCATATCATATAAAAAATAACTTGTGTGAAATCTGATTTTATCTTGTCCGCAAAATAAAATAAACAATATCTTTTGATAATATATTATCAATTGAAGTAATTTTTTCTTAAAGTTTGACTGATGCTCTCAGTATCGCAATTATTATACTTCCTGTTACCAGTTCATTTCCAGTGCAAGATAAATCCAAATAACTTTCCATATGTCATATTCTGGAATGGATCGTAGGTTTAGTTGAATTTAATTACTTGACAAAAAATAATTATCTGAAAGTTAAATTTTAACGAAAAGTTAAACTAAATAGCTTGGCGTTATCGTTAACAAATCATACTTAAATAGAGCGAAGGTTACGTATGCTCAGCGGTTGAAATAAATCAGCTAAGTTACATCAGCAGTTCAATTTGAACGGCACAAAATGAATACTGAATGATTAAAAGTTAAAATAATTCATGAGATGGTTCACAACCTACGTACCATCTAAAGGGAAACACTGCTTCTCGTCTGTAGTCTGGGCTGAGACTGCATTCATATTTTTTTCACAAGAATGCCCTAAATTTGGACACAATTTCTGGTAACTCGACAAAACAGCTGAAGTGACTAGGGAAGAAGCCTAATATTAAACATGTGTTTTTCAATTTCGTCTTTAGGGGATAGAGAAATCCGAAAAAATTATATATATTTGAACAAATAAAACCATTAATTTACACGTAGAGAAATGGAGCATGTTTGAAATAACAAAACTGTTTATTCGATTTATGAAGTTTTCTAGCTAGAATATGATTGTTTTGAATTAATTTCTCCCTTCAACATCAACAATGTTCTCTGCTGGGCTTGAAACAAAATTTTGGTCAAGTCAAATGTATAAAAATATTTGTTATAGCTGGTTTTGTTGTTGAACTAAACTAACTATTTATCAAATCTCAACTGCTATACCTTTATGTCCAGAAAAAATTGGATTCAATTTACCTATGATCTTATTTGCATAATGATAAAACTTAGTTTAACGTTTGATAAAACAGTGTTTAGATTAACTAATGATATTTTGATATCATGATATAACTAATGATATTATGATATTTGAAATGTATTAGGTACTATGTATTGTGGATGCCATGGCGAAGAAAAACTTGTGTATATTGCCTATGAAATAAACGTATTTTAAAAAAAAAACTTTGTTTAAGGTTTAAATGAACCGTATTAGTTTTTTTCTCCCACGGATAAGTTTTGTGCTCGTTTAGAAGTAAAATTTTATCTGCTTCTTTCTTTTCCTAGAGGTTTTCAACAATTCAGGCATATGCATTGATGATTAATAATTAATAACCATTTTAAAAAATTTTCTTCACAAAAAATATTTGATGTAGTGATCTAGACCGGACTAATGAAGTACCAAATCATTGGGTACCAATTAAAATACCAGGGCTTGATTGTAATATGAGAATAATTCAATCGTCTCGCTAAATGTTTTGAAAATTTGGAATTTCAATCAAAAGCTTGAATCATAAGAATTGGAAAACTTATACTCGTTTCAAAATAAAATTATTATCAAAAATTACATTCAAAATAATTTGAAAGAAATCATTTAAAAACAAACAAGAATGTATGATTATAACAAAGAAAAGCATTAGTTGAAATTTGTTTTTGGATTTCTCATATTAAAAGGCTGTGCAATCACTATGAAAACCGACTGTTTTAACCGAGGCCGAATGTCATATACCATTCGACTCAGCTCGACGAACTGAGCAACTGTCTGTGTGTGTATGTGTATAGGTATGTAACAAAAATATGCACTCATTTTTGCTCGTAGATAGCTGAACCGATTTTCACAAATTTCACACAGTTAGATTCAAATAAAAGGTTTCATGGTCGCATAGCCTGCTATTGAATTTAATCTCGATCCGACTACAGGTTCCGGAGATACAAGGTGATATGCACCAAAAACATAGAAAAAAAAGATGCTCTCTTTTTTAGAGATGACTAAACCGATTTTCACAAACTTAGATTCAAATGAAAGGTTTCATGGTCGCATAGCCTGCTATTAAATTTCATTTGAAATCGACTTCCGTTTCCGGAGTTATAGATTGATATGTGGAAATTAGAGAAAAATGTGCACTCAATTTCCTCTGAAATGGCCTAACCGCTTTTCACAAACTATGATATCTTATAATTTCCAAAAAAAATCCAAGAACATTTTGTCCGGAACAGACTTCCGGTTCCGGAACTAAAGCACTTTACCAATTTCATGAGTTTTTTGTCTCACAAACGATGGTCAAAAACAGGTACAAATCCCATCAAACTGTCTGATGAATTCTCCTGGTTTGCATAACTTGTTAGTTTGTGGGCATATAAATTTAATTTGGCACTACTGGTCTCCCTTTTCCTGTTCCGGAAGTGGTGAAGAAAACCCTCCCAAAAAAAACTCACTTCGATTTCTCAGCGATGCTTGAACCGATTTTCACAAATTGATCTAAATTAAAGCTTACATAACAGATCGGCTGAAAAGTTCGTATCGTTTCTATGAGAGGGCGCCACTAGAATTAAATCCATACCATTTTCAGTTAGTACCAGCCTTCAAAAGATACGTGTATAAATTTGACAGCTGTCTGATTATTAGTTTGTGAGATATTGCATTTTGAGTGAAGCTACTTTTGTTATTGGGAAAAAATGGGAAAAAAAAGAATTTCGTGTCTTGATGAAACACTACTTTTTGATGAAAAAAAGTGCCGCCGATACCAAAAAATGGCTTGATGAGTGTTATCCAGACTCTGCACCGGGCGAAGCAACAATTCGTAAGTGGTTTGCAAAATTTCGTACTGGTTATATGAGCACCGAAGACGATGAACGCAGTGGACGTCCAAAAGAGGCTGTTACCGATGAAAACGTGAAAAAAATCCACAAAATGATTTTCAATGACCGTAAAGTGAAGTTGATCGAGATAGCTGACACCCTAAAGATATCAAAGGAACGTGTTGGACATATTTTTCACGAATATTTGGATATGAGAAAGCTTTGTGCAAAATGGGTGCCGCGTGAGCTCACATTCCACTATGGTTTGAAACGGGAAATTAGCGTGACAAAAATATTTTCACTATTAAATATTAGTTTTTTGTAGTTGGTGTTTTCACAAAAGTTGTTTGTTATCAAATGGCGCTCCTTTTGATATAAAATATTACTAGGGTGGTCCTTATTTAGATTGAAATCTGAAATCTAACTTTCTTAATTGAGCTCAAAAATGATTTTATTGTACAATAAAGTTGTAGGAAATTTTATTTTGAGCAACTTTGCTGAAAAAAGCACCTCTCTAACTTTTCATTTGACCGAGTTACATCAATTGTCCCGGGTAAGAGTAGGGTGGCTCCCGAAAAATCGATTTTTTAGTTCTAACTTTTTTTTGAAACGTTCTATGGAAAAGTTGTCTTCAAAGGAGTTGTTGAAATAAATATTGCGCATATTTTTGCTGAGTTAAGCTTTTTCATATGAGCTACCAGTAAAAAGTTATGATTGTTTTTTCATCAAAAACTAGTCAACCTTCAAATATCAAAATTCATTAGATGCCAGATCAATAAAAATGTATCCTATTCGGCTACTGAAAGTTCATAATATAAGTAAACATTTAAGAGAAAATTGGGAGGGTGTTTTTCTTTTAACTCATTTAAATTAGTCTTAAAAATACCTTGAAAAAACTCAAAAACATTGCATAACTCTTAAACGCCTTAACGTATCAACATACTTCCTTCAGCAAAATAATAGTATCAAGTTAGCCCTACAAGTGTTCCATACATTGTTCATTCGAGAAATGAGACACACAAAAACTACAGCCGAAAATAGATTTTTTGCTGAACAATTTTAATTAATTTATTACCAAAGTAACTGATTCAGTTGAGCTTAACCAACAGAGACACTGTGTAATATGGTTATTCCGAAGTAGAGGCCATGATAAATATATCAACAGGGGACGGGTGTAGTGTGTTGGGTAAGTCGATGCCTTTCACGCAGCCCACCTGGGTTCGATTCCCAACCCCGCACATAGGGTCAGAAGATTTTTCTGGCCCGAAGAGATGAATGACCTTAAGGTTAAAACCTCTGTAATCAAAAAAAAAATATATCAACAGAAATTTTCATTATCTTGACAACCAAAGCTCAAACAAGCTGGTGCAAGTTAGTGAAACGCAAATATTTTTATCCAAGTCGTACCGAGACGCCTTTTTTCTCATCCACTTGTATACCGAATAGCCTGTGACAACCGGAAAACGACGCACAATGAGTTTTGGTTAGAATAAATACAATCTACTCATTTTAACAAACTAATGATTTACTTGGGTTTCAGGAAGTGCTTTGTCTTACAAAAAGCTAACGGATTTAATGATTGCTGGTAGAAGTAATACGGGCATTTTACAGTATATCATACAAGAATTGCGTATGAAAACCCCAACCTGGCGTGTTAGCAAACTGAACAAGACCGTGAAGGGAAGGGATGCAAATATAAAAAAGCGTTTAGAGAACATTTGGGCCTACGTATTGGTGAGCCATTTCCATCAGGAGGTAATTCCAACGACGGAAACACGGCCCGGAATTTTTTCAAGAAGTGGAAAGAAACAGCAGATATAACAGGCCTTGATGAAACACTGTTGGAAGGATTTCACGTTGTTCTCAGTGTAATCAATAGCCGATAAAATAAACGTCGACGAATTCCAAAGTTACACTGAGAAAATACGAGCGTTGTATGTATCGTTGTATGGCTGGTATCCACTATCACCAACTGCTCATAAATTGTTGATACATGGAGCCACGATAATTACACACGCAATTTTACCTTTTGGTATGCTTAGTGAAGAAGCTCAGGAGACTCGAAATAAAAGTATCCGGAACTTCAGAGAGCACCATCCTAAAAAATTCAGCAGAATCGCGAACATTGAAGATGTTTTTAAAAGGCTGCTGTTATCTTCAGACCCTATCTTGGCATTGTCGAACAAACAAAATAGGAGAAGTTCAGAAGACTTGCCCCAAAATGTTTAGTTTTAGATAATAATTAGAATAATTCATTGCTTAATTTATTCAATACATACCAAACCGTAATCAACTGTTGTCTTATGTTTTATTTTGAATGTTAACGATACGATCATTACGATAACGGAATCAAAATCAATTGAATCAGTTATTTTGGTAATAAATTAATTAAAATTGTTCAGAAAAAAATCTATTTTCGGCTGTAGTTTTTGTGCGTCTCATTTCTCGAATGGACAATGTATGGAACACTTGTAGGGCTAATTTGATACTATTATTTTGCTGAAGGAAGTATGTTGATACGTTAAGGTGTTTAAGAGTTATGCAATGTTTTTGAGTTTTTTCAAGGTATTTTTAAGATTAATTTAAATGAGTTAAAAGAAAAAAACCCTCCCAATTTTCTCTTAAATGTTTACTTATATTATGAACTTTCAGTAACCGCATAGGATACATTTTTATCGATCTGGCATCTAATGAATTTTGATATTTGAAGGTTGACTAGTTTTTGATGAAAAAACAATCATAACTTTTTACTGGTAGCTCATATGAAAAGGCTTAACTCAGCAAAAATATGCGCAATATTTATTTCAACAACTCCTTTGAAGACAACTTTTCCATAGAACGTTTCACAAAAAAGTTAGAACAAAAAAATCGATTTTTCGGGAGCCACCCTACTCTTACCCGGGACAATTGATGTAACTCGGTCAAATGAAAAGTTAGAGAGGTGCTTTTTTCAGCAAAGTTGCTCAAAATAAAATTTCCTACAACTTTATTGTACAATAAAACAATTTTTGAGCTCAATTAAGAAAGTTAGATTTCAGATTTCAATCTAAATAAGGATCACCCTAGTAATATTTTATATCAAAAGGAGCGCCGTTTGATAACAAACAACTTTTGTGAAGACACCAACTACAAAAAACTAATATTAAATAGTGAAAATATTTTTGTCACGCTAATTTCCCGTTTCAAACCATAGTGCAATCGATCAAAAACAACAACGAATTGATCAGTTCGTGCTCGCATCTCAGCCAACGCAGTCGAAAATCGTTTGCGGTCGAAGTAAAAGAAACAAAGACAATACAGTGCAGTGAACAATAGAGTGTACGTATAGATTATCAAGCGTTGCAAAGTTGGACCAGCAGCAAATGAAATTGAAATCTTACTTAAAGAACGAATGCATCTAGACGCTAATAATGTAACTGAGATTCAATTCAACAAGGCGTCTAACTGTGTGTACATTATGTTTAAACGTGAAAGCGATGCAATTGCATTCGCTTCGGTTAACAACGAGGTGCACAGCGTTGAGTGTGACAACATTAAATACAAAATTCCTGTGCACATGGTGGACAATGCCATACAAGTACGCGTGCATGATCTTCCCCCGCAGTCCACCGATGAATATGTTCGGGAGAGTATGTCGCAGTACGGTGAAGTTCTTTCCATCGAAAGGGAAGTATGGCGGAATTTTTTTCCGGGTATCCGGAATGGCGTGCGAGTGGTACGTATGCAACTACGTAAAGCAATTCCATCTTACATCATTTGTAATCAAGACGGGAAACATCCGTGTAAAACGCTGATTACGTATGAAAATCAACTGGTTACATGTCAGTTTTGTGAACAACCTGCACACTACGGCAAACCTTGTACTGAAACTGCGAAAACAAACAAAACAAACAAAGACAACCGCTCAACAACGGAAACTAGTGAATGCAGCGCTCCTGTTTCAAAAACACCTTCACCATCCAACCAACTAGCAACTGTAACCAATGTACAACAAGGCGCTTCTACAGTAACTAGCAACGAGATCAAGACTGTGAATAACAAGGAAAACGAAAAGAAGACGGAAATCAACAACAAAACCACCGATGCGGCAATGGAGGACGAGACGAGCCACGAACAAAGTGCCCCTCACCCCTCGCAGGAGGGAAATGGAAGCTCTTCTCCTCCTAGAAAAAGAGTGACAACAAGATCCACTTCGAAAAATTGTATATTTAAAAAATCGGCTAATTCGGCCACGTAAAGCTTGTACGCAAATAGGCCTGAATAAAAAAACCATCTTTTAAATAAAAAAAAACAACGAATTGATGATTCTGAGCAGTGTTTGGAGCTGTTATATCGAAATAAAACCGATTTTTTTCGTCGATATATAACAATGGACGAAACATGGCTCCATCACTTCACTCCGGAGTCCAATCGACAGTCAGCTGAGTGGACTGCACGCGATGAACCGAACCCAAAGCGTGGAAAGACTCAACAATCGGCCGGTAAGGTCTGTATTTTGGGATTCGCATGGTATAATTTTCATCGACTACCTTGAAAAGGGAAAAACCATCAACAGTGACTATTATATAGCGTTATTAAAGCATTTGAAGGACGAAATTTCAAAAAAACGGCTTCATTTCAAGAAGAAAAAAGTTTTGTTTCATCAAGACAATGCACCGTGTCACAAGTCGATGAAAACCATGCTGAAATTGAACGAATTGGGCTTCGAATTGCTCCCTCATCCACCGTATTCTCCAGATTTGGCCCCCAGTGACTTTTTCCTGTTGTCAGATCTCAAGAGAATGCTCGCTGGTAAAAAATTTAGAAGCAATGAAAAGGTAATCGCTGAAACTGAGACCTATTTTGAGGCAAAGGACAAATCGTACTACAAAAAGGGTATCGAAAAGTTGGAAGATCGCTATAATCGCTGTATCGCCTCTGATGGCAATTATGGTGAATAATAAAAACGAATTTTGGCAAAAAAAATGTGTGTTTCTATTAAACGATACGAACTTTTCAGCCGAACTATAGTCTCAAAAGCTACAGTGAAACTTCATCCAGGTCCTACCGTTCCGCAGTTACAGGGCGATGAGTGTCAAAGTTTTTAAACCACCATATAGAATGACAATAGGTATAACACCGGTACGTGCAACGTGGAAGCAAAAAACACAACACGTTCGATGAGTACTTTGTTCTATTTCGTTCACGCTATAAAGAAAACGAAACAGTTACGAATGTCTGCTACTGTTGTGTGATTTTGGTGCTGCGGTTGATAAAAAATTTAGCTATTTTATGATAAGTGCGACCGAAAAAATAAAAGAATGTCAATAAATTGAAATTTATTTGAAAAAAAATAAACACACATCGGAATTTCAAACTTCGCGATGTAGATGCAATTTTCACAGCCAGTAGTGCAGTAATACCGTGCCGGCGGGGTAGTGATGTCAATTATAACCAGGCTCATATTCAGAAATTTTTTTTGGAGGGTGTTTCAGAACATGTTGATCAATTTCTATGCGTATGGAAATATGTATATAATTACTTGAAACATTTTTTATTATATAGTCGTTTGTTGAAAATCATTTATTTTATAATTGACTTAAATATTTGGAGATAAGTGCTTTTTTAATATAATTATTTTTTTTAGGGAGAAGGCTTGAGCCCCTGAAACACCCTCCTGTATACGTGCCTGATTATAACAATAATAATAGTAATACTACTACATGTTTTATGCTGTTGATTGAGAAAGGCGTCATTACACCACTAGGTGGATTAAAACAGGTTTTTTGTTGCATTTCTTCTCTGTGAGCAGTTTTTGGATACGTAACAATGCTTGAATTATATTTTCCAGAAAAATTAAGAAAATAGGCAATTTTCTACCTGTTCATTCCCTTATAACACGTTTCTAAGAAAAATGAAGTGGCATGATTTTTTGATATTTTTATTTATACTTTAAAAATATCAAAAATTATGTCACGTCATATTTTATATATACTTCAAAAACATCAGAAAGTTTGCGATGCCTCATACAATATTCTCATGTGACTAACATTGATATGATCATGTTGCAGTCGCTTGATATCAGTGGAGGCGCATAGTAGAGAAGGTTAAAGTTTGCAAATTCTTAAACCCGAACGCAATGATACTCGTGACTCGAACCCGATGAGATATAAGAATCTTCTTCCGTACGCGACACGAACCCGAAATTTGTTTCACAAATCCGAAATTTATTGTTAACTTGTCTTACAGTCTTGTATCAGTATGCAAGTTCTCAAGCCTAAAACCGACCCGAACCCAAATAAAAATTTAAAAAAAAATCGACCAAGATTCGATTTATTTTCTGATCCCGAGTCTATCGGGTTCGTTTCCGAGGGGTCCCGTTTAAAAATAAAAATCTTTACCGGTACTCAAACCCGAAAAAAACCCGACGGTTTCGAGTTCAACTACCAAAATCTCTAACGCAAGTTGCATTGGGAAGCATTAGGCGTAAACCTAAACCGGGATTTTTTGAATTAAAATGTAAACTGCTGCTACCACACAACAGCTGAGATCATTATGTAGATGTATGAAGCTTTCGTGTACCCCTCGTGTAATCTCGAATCAGTGTCGGCGGCAAAGTGTGCTTCTGTTGAGTTTGTTTTCGTAGATATAGGACTGTAAAGTGAATGCCGTGGTGACCAAGCAAAGCGAAGCATGCTTGGTTCTTCTAGTCAATTGGACTTTCTCTTCATGTGTTTTCATATGCAGAGTAGTTTAATTGGTAAAACAATTTCCCCGGTTAGGAATTAGCTACGGGTTCGAGTCCCGTCTCGCGGTTTTCATTACATAATTGAATTCACATGACATTTTCCAATCTATTTTCCCCGTTGTAGCATCAATTAAAATGTAGTGAAAATATAATGTACTCTAAAATCAAATATGCGTCGAATTCTTGTAATTCACACAAAGATCGAACATGATAAAAACTAAACAGAAACGTGCGCAAGTAATCTTGAACAGTAAACACAAAGAAAATCAATGGATTGCAAAGATCACAATTGATGATTTGAAAACAAAAAAATTCTTGCTTCGACCTTTCTTTGGATCACTTTCACTTATCCACAACAGCATGGGTCTCACCTACTCCGGTTTCACTTTTCTCAGTCAGCCAACCAGCCAGACAGACAGACAGATCCCAATTATTTGGCCATCAATCGTCCTAATCCTAACTTAACATCTACAACTGTCCTCTCGGAATAACCTTCGCGCTAATTCACCCGCCGGCCGATCGGCTATTTAAAACGCATCAACAGCGCCACCTTTGGATTGGGCAAGGCGCACATTCGAACACCCGCCCTTTCTCGTAACACTCCTAGGATGAGTGCAGCATTCTTCTCCGGCGGCCGCATAAAACTTTTGGCATCTTTCATCTCATGAACGATCCACAAGAATCAAACAGCAATTAAATCGGATGGACGGGGCTGCGTTTTTTTTTTTTTTGATTTTCAATCTCTGGTTTCCGATCTCGTGCACAACAATAACAATAAACAGTTCAGCAAATTAATGGCCTTTCGCTTTTATGTGGGAGATTTGGTGGTGGTGGGTTCCCATTCGAGTTCGTGCACTGCTCTCCGGAATTTGGAATTTGGGTCGAAGTTGAATACCACATCAGCAAGAACAATAAACCGTGGACCACAAGCCGCGGCCATCTGAGTGAGGTCAATAAACGTATCCATAGGTAGAAAAAAATCGAACTTACCCAGTCGCTGAAGTGTATCTTTTCCAGCTCCTTGCCGGAGGTTTCCGCTTGGGCCTTCAATCGCAGCACTTCCGCATCTCCCTGACATACTCGCTGTAGGAACGTTCTTAGCTCGAGCGTTTCGGTAGCCAACGCCCGGCATACGGCCCGGTAGTGATCTTCCGGTTTGGAGGGGGACACACGTGACGAGCAGAACTGCAAACGAAAAGCAGACAAAACAAGACAAAATGAAGATGACTCGTTAAGTACATTACGTCGTGATTAGTAATGCCAACCGCAACTGGCTTGGTTGGCGATGCGTCAGTGGGAGGGTAAAGTGGATGACGCTTTTTTTTTCTTCTGCGCAGCCTAAAGACAAGTGGTTACCGTTAAAATCGAGATGAAGAGCCGTCTCGATAAGTCAGCCGCGATAAGCGATAGTCATTGTTTGTCATTGTACACACAATAGTGGGGTGTACATTTTTTTCTTTGCGCGCGTGTCAACCACGGCAAGTTGAGCCCCGCTGGTTGAATAGCTGAAGATGAGATTTCCGGGTGCTATCTGTCGGACCGGATTCAGTTGCGATTCGCATCGCCAGTATTATTAAAGCACCGAGTGGAATGTCTCTGCGGTAGCGAACGCCACTTTGCTTGCGTAACTTAAAGAAGACAAAAAAACTATGCATCTGGGAAGAAGATAGAAAAAACTAGATACAATTTATGCTATGGTGTTTAGACTACAACAATTGTTGCGTAACGGGAATGGGCAGACAGATTATCTTTATGCAGTTCAAGTAATGTAAGTGAAGATCAAATTCCTAAGCTTTTATGTACCTTAAAAAATTAGTAAAATATAAATATGATTAGATGTACTGTGATTATCAGTTTTTATTATTATTACTAGCTGACCCGTCGAACTTCGTCTCTCCCAAAAATTATTTGTTCGAATTTATGTTTTATGACAGCAGAATTGTCAAACGATTAAGTAGTTAACGTTTATCTCCATTATTTTTCTGATTACTTATCCTACAATCAAAGGAATTCGACACACATTAGCTTTAGCTCAAAAAAGCAATATCATCAAAAATTAATGTGAAAATGTGAAACACTTCTGTTAAGAAAAAATTGAGCAAATGCACAGATTGCCATCCCATCATTTGAGTCAATAAAGAATCTCTCTCTAATGGCTTCGACATAATGGATATAAGGTGCTATCTCTTCCAGATGTGATTCTTGCTTTCGGTAATGCATCACTAACCAGAATTTTGTATTGATAAACTTAACATACATACAAAGCATACAAACCATTCTGAACAGTCCGTTTTAAGGAATTACTCATACTTGAATCTTCACCCGATGCAATAGAATAAACTTTGAAGCAGTTCCTTGTACAGTTTTTAAGCAGCGAGAAAGTTTTCTCAGAACTTATTCTGTATATTCAAGTTGCCAAAAAGTGCCACGCGTACTTTAGGGCTCTAATAAAGTGGATATTGTTCAGGTACCAGGCCCGTGCGTAGGGAGGGTTTTCAGGGGTATTAACAACTACATCCACACCCCCCCCTCCTCTCCGCAAAAATGGATAATTTTTCAACATTAGGTTCCATGAACAATAGAGTACCTATTATATAAAAGTGCAAATAACTTGACTTTTCCTTCAAATTTGTGCGCCTTTCCCACACTTGAATCTCCACCCTCCTTGAAGCCCCCCCCCCCCCACCACCCCTTTTGAACAACTGCCCCCTTCTTTTGAACCCTCCCTTGAACCCTCTCTTGAAACCCCACACGGGCCTGTCAGGTACTGTGGATCTTTTGGTTGCTTAGAAAGACGTCGCTTAAATTTTAATTTGATATTGATCTTGCCAATTTCAACATTCTTCCCAGAATATGAAATATAAAATGGCAGTATAAATCCATTATGATAATCATATTGAACATTGTTATCTAATGGACACTTATTATGTGCGCTAAATGATTAAAAAGCAAGGAAAATCTATTAGTTTGATATTAGCACTTCTACAGAACAATCTCTTTATTGATTCAATCAAAAAATTTATGAACAGTTATTCGGGCAGCTTAAACTTAAAAAAAAACGCCAACGATGTTATTGGTTTGTCTCAACGAAGTAGGATGATAAGATATATCATATATCATAAACTGAAATAGTGATAATATATAGATTATTTGTCTAGGAATTTATACAATTATTCCAATGATAAATTGGGAAAAACATTCACAATCTATAAAAAGGAACTCATTGAAATATTCGAAAAATATAAGTACCTAAGCGAATATCGTATTCGAGCAATAGGAAAATTCGCGAACTGGGAACAAGTGTCCACAATAATAAAAGACGAACAGGCAGTATACATGGCTTAATTCCTGGAAGAAAAAATAGTTACAGTACAACAGAAAGGGGGGGGGGGAGGGTAATAAAAGCATAAATAAAGTAATATTGTACATTTTTCATATCTTTTTGTAGTTTACGGAATTTATTGATATTGTTCTTATATGGGAATGGGCCATCCGAATTTTCATGAGCAATTATGGTTTAATTCGTAAGGATGCGCTCGATTTAATAAAGCAACAAGAACGAGAGGCGATCGAAAACGGAGAAATTGAAATTCCCGATTTTAGTAGAAATCTTGCATAATTCGCTAAGTCTTCCATCGTAAGATATACTATTTTTTGTATTGTTTCAGTTCTTTAAAAAAAGATACAAATTAAATAAAAAATGACTCAAAACTCTCTGAAATAATAAATTTAATACCTGCCAGTGGCCCAACTACACTCAGTGGTTTCGTTTTGAGTGAGAATCTCTTGTTTTTGTTTACATTCCATATATAGTTACCAAGGCTACTGGTAACTGTTTTTCAAAATCAATAATTTACCAACTTGTGTTGCCAGTTCCAACATTTTTTCAAGCGAATCCGTTTTGACATTACCAGTTACTGAGGGGTAGTTAAATTTTCGATACAGTTTTGATACTTTAGTGGCAGGTCGTGTCGTCGGTCAAGCACTAATGCAACTCGTTGCCCGCCAAACATCAATCGTAGATCTAGCAATCCTTGGCGACTTTTTAGTGGAAAATTCCATTGTCCATACAAAATAACTTTATTGGTTTTTCCCACTTTTCGGGTAAGTTTTCCTTTTTTTTCCTTTTTTTGATGTACGAACCCGGTGGGGGTAAAAACTGATCAAACAAAAAAAATCATCTCAATTCATCCATCCGTTTTTACGTGATGCGATTACAAAGAATGATCTTTGCATTTTTATATATATAGACTAGCTGACCCGTCGAACTTCGTCTCGGCCGATTTTTTTTTGAACTTATGTTCTCGGACAGTAGAAGCGATGAATTCATCAAAAAAAATTCTAAATTAAGCGAATGCACCATATCATCTTTTAAATCAGCTGCCCTCGCGACTTGTAGTTCGTCACTTCTCGATAGTCTGATGATATAATTTAATCGTGTTTGATGAATGTTCGTAGCGTGACAATTTCCATTAACAATTTAGCGATAAAACTTTATTTTTACTTTTAATTTAGGACTTCTGGTCAGTCAGTAATTATTTAGTAAATTTTTGACATCGCATGTTTCGCATCGCTAAGTTCGACTCCTCTGGTAGAAGGTAAAAGTTAAATGCGAGAAACCTTTTCCTTACTTAAGGGGGGGTAGGGTCTAAATGATGAAAAATATCATCATTTTTGCGATTTTTTTTGAGAATTATTGTTCAACAAAATAAATTCAAATGTTTTGCATGATGAAAAGCATCATTCAAACAACATTGTGTAATTTTTTCGTGGAAAAATATTGAGAAATAAGTCGGTGAAGAGATATTTTTAGGCCGCTTCTTAAAAATCATGATTTGCGGTGACCACTGTATTTCACCGCAGACTAATCAGAAGTGAACAAATCAAAGCAGCGTAGTTAGAGTAGAAGTTTTTCTAGACCCCAATGTCTCTGTTTGTTTTTTTTTTAATTTTTTTAATTTTTGGTGACTGTTCAAAGTGAAAACTACGATTTTTCACGAAAAAATCTGCCGTTTTGTAGTTATAAAACCTCCCCAAAGTACCAAAGGTTTTTTATATGTAGAAAGTGTGTGCAAAATTTGAAAAAAAATGGTGCAGTAGTTTTTGAATGATGATGGACACAGCCTTTCAAAACCTGTTTTAGAGAAAAACGCTTTCAAAGTTTTTTGTCTATAAAATCAATGGAAAGAATTTATTACTCAAGGGTCTGACATTTTCAAAAAATCATATTTTTTTTCTTTTTAATTTTTTATAATGAAACATTTCAAGAATATTTTGTCAAGTTTTTAAGTCAATCGAAGCAGAAATCTTAAGCCTGTGTGCCGAGCTTTTACTTCTTCGCAGTATAAGATGAACAAAGATGAAGGCCCATAACTTGCTGAGATTTGTTCCGATAAAGATGATGAAGATAAAATGATTAATTCTTGGACATACGAAAGTTCAAGTTAACATTACTTTAAATATTGTTTCCATTAACTTTTACATGAACATTGAATTCGTTTAATAGTTTTATCAATAGTCGTCTCATTAGTCGACACCACATCATTTTGTTTAGTACCCTACCTACAATTCACGAATGTTGGAGTTCGGTACAGAGAATCTGTATCAGAAAGTTTTATATGAAAATAATGTGCAATTCTTCTGTTATAGAGGAGTGAAGATGAGGAGTGATTGTATCAGTATTCAGCTTATCGTTCGAGTCAATGCATAAAATCTCACAACTAATGGTTTTCAACCCACCAGACTTTATCCGACGCGAACGAACTTCAGCAAGCTAAATGCAAGACAAACCTCTTTGTTTGATCTCATTATTTAAACAGGAGAATCATATCATTGATTCGTTCAAAAATCGTTCTATGATGTGATTTGTTCAACTCACGCCTACAATGGCCAACATTAATCATCTAACTGATTACATTGCACACAACGCTTCTTCTGGTAAACAATATCAAAAGTTTTGAACCTGTTTACGGTATAGTTAGAATACTCATATGTGTTCCATCATTGAATCATTTGGCAAGCAATAATGTTGATACCCAATTGAGCACGTGGCTCGGAATGACGAACCATATGAATCAAATATGCATGTGCAAATTTCACACAAAACAACTCGTTGCGCGCCAAAAGATTCTTTCAACGATCTAGTATTCCTTCCTTCGACGGCCAAACACTTATGCAACTCGTTATGCGCCAAACACCTATCGATGATCTAGCAATCATTGGCGACTCTTTCAGTGGAAAATTCCATTGTCCATACAAAATAACTTTATTGGTTTTCACACTTTTCGGGTAAGTTTTCCTAATTTTTTGATGTACGAACCCGGTGGGGGTAAAAACTGATCAAACAAAAAAAATCATCTCAATCCGTCCATCCGTTCTTACGTGATGCGATTACAAAGAATGATCTCTGCATTTTTATATATATAGATTATTATTATTATTATTTCACCAAATTTCAAATGAAAAACTAGAATCTAATTGAGGTGCCAGAAGTACTTCTGAAGTGATTTGATAGTAAACCAATATCGGTTGCGGACTCGTTTGCTAGTTTTTCGACTTGAATATAAACACAAGTTTGTCTACACAATCAAATTATTTGCCGACATAAAGTTCCCCAACAAGAGTATCTTTGTTCATCACGATTGACAAGTCGACAGACACTGATTAAGAGTCCCTCTACCATTCAATAAAGTAATCGTTGAAATGTCATCTGCTAGAATTTCATGGAAATCGGTTCATTTGTGTGATAGTTATTGTACTTCCAGTGGAGCTGCTTATGCTATTTCGTGTGTTGATAAAACACTGTGTAAGCAAAAAAATGGCTTTATAAGCATTATCCGGGCTCTGCTACAAGCAAATAAAACTTTAGTGGCTGGTATGCAGAACTTAAACGGACTCTGGCCGTCCAAATGAGGTTGTTGCTCCGGAAATCGTCAGAAGAGTTTCTACCTTCGTTATGGAAAGTCGAAAAGCGAAGCTTCAGGAGATAGCTAACATAGTAAAGAAACGTATTAACAATTTTGTATGAGCACTTCAAAATGAAAAAATATCATTTGCAAAATAGGTGCAGCTTGTTGCCACAGTCGATCTCGGTGTATTTGATCGTTGATGTCGATCGTTAGTGTGACTAAATTTCTTTAATTGATATTCGAATTGCTATTGCATCCAAGGATGCGAAAATTTGACATTTTTTATACTGTTGCCAAGCATAAGACAGCCACTGCCAACGATACGTGCAGCTGCTACGTTCTACAGTAGCCAGCACGCAATTAGAGATGGGCAATTCGCTCCTGAGCTGTTCCAATGAATCGAATCTCAAAAGTGAACTGACAGCTCACAGCTCTTTTTGAAAGAAGCGCAGCTCACTCATTTGCTACCCAGTTCGCCGCATTATGAAAGGGGGAATAAGCTACGAGCTGAACGTATCTTCGGCTCTTGAAGAGCGAGTTCTAAGCGAGAGGAAATGTTAGCACCAAGTTTCGTTATTTCTTGCATATTTGTATCTACCCTTTTTTAACGGATTGAATGAGAAATTATCAATAATAAATCTTACCTCTCACGGTGCAAGAAAAACGAGTTACAAAATTAACCATCAGTTGAATCGAAATGAGCTGATGAGCTGATAAATCGAATCGATTCATTTAGGTGAGCTGATCGGTTCGGAGCTGCTCACCAATATGAGCTGTTTCGCACACCTCTACACGCAATGACACGAGAGCTTGGCGCAATCAGGAGAGCCACGACACACGACAGCAATATTGAGAGCAGTTAATTTTGTCGCACTCTCTCACAGTCAGAGTTGCCAGGTTATTTTTCCAAAAATCTGTCAAAACTCAAAAATTTATCTGGATTTGTCTGGGTCTACTATATACAACGAAATTTTTGCCGGGCTTCACTTTCAGTGAGCAAAAAATTTAAAAAAGGTCTCCCCATTTATCGTATAGAGGTCAAAAACCGTAAAGATCTAGCGAAATCTGACAAAATCTAGGAAATCTGGAAAAATTTAGAAAATCTGGCAAAATATCTGATTAGTTTGAGTGTCTGGTGAAGCGAGAAAAATCTGGCATTTGCCAGACAAATCTGGCAACCTGACAACGCTGCTCACAGTAGTCAAAGCTACAGCGTTCGCTTTATGGTAGTGTACGTACATACTGGATAGGTAGCTGCTTTGATCATTTTCGGTCACGGGTTTCAAGAATGTCACGAGCTCAAAATGTCATGACATTTTCATAACGAGACTGTCATATCCGCTGTGACCGATCTATGGCGATAAATTGAATGCGAACGGCGGTGTTTTTTTTACCGGTTCAATTTCAGTTTTGAAAAAATTCAATCACAAAGATGAACAAGCTAGATGTTTCAAAAATGTTTTGGAAAGGTGTTAGAACAATGGCTTCGAAAATGACATGACATACACATACTCTCGAATTCTTGAATTTTGAATAATTTTCAAATAGTTTTAACGCAGACTTATGCCGATTCTTAAATTTGTTTTATAAACATTCAGAAGCACTATCTACTTGGCTGTAATATGATCTTATAGTGGTTTTACACAGACTTTTATGCAGCTTAAAGTTTTAATGCTAAATTTATGGTGTAACACTGAAGACTGCTACAAGTATTTATTAAAATTAAAAATGTTACTTGGACTAGTCGACCTTGTTAAAAATGGAACATATTTTACCAATCGGGCTTTTTTGGTAGTCGAAAATTGATCATAAAGAACCATTTATTATATTTGTTTCCATTAAATGTGAGTCTACAACAGTATAATCAATTAACCAAAATCTGTTGTTGTATTTTTGCTGTCGTTGGCCCCGCCTTTTCGAACGTTAGCCCCACCTGTTTAAGTAAAATCATTTCATTCAGCTTGCGTTGATATGTATTAATTTTATTCGCAGCGTGTGCGCGAAACACAAAAATACTATTCGAATTTCTACTAAGTGTAGATATTCTGTTTGTTGTGTTTTCACTTTCGTTAGTTCCGTGTGAAGTAGTTTTTTGCCTTTCTCTATAGAAAAGTATTAGAATTGGTGGAAAAAACGACTATCGAACGGAGCCTCGGAGGCCCATAGTGTTATATACCAATCGACTCAGCTCGAAGAGATCGGAAAATGTCTGTGTGTGCACCTTCCAATGAGTTTTTTTACCGCGCAAATTTCTCAGCGATGGCTGAACCGATTTTCACAAACTTAGGCACGTTTGAAAGCTAATATTGGCCCATTGATCGAGTCCAAAGATCAAATGAATGTGACTTCTGGTTCCGGAGATATGATGGTATAAGTGACCAAGCCGACAAAATGCGTTGTTTTTTTTTGCCGCGCAATTTTCTCAGAGGTGGCTGAACCGATTTCAACAAGCTTAGGATCATTTAAAAGCTGTTGTTGGACCATTGATCAAGTTGATCAAGTTGATCAAGTTCAAGATTAAACGGCTGTGACTTCTGGTTCCAGGGATATGAAGGTATATGTGACGTAAACTACAAAACACGCTGTTTTTTAACCGCGATTTTTTTCTAGGAGTTGGTTGAATCGATTTTAACAAGCTTAGGCTTGTTTGAACGGAATAAGTAACTTAACCAACTAAACGCATTCTTTAATCCTCTCAATTCTCTCGAAGATGGCAGAACCGATTTCAACTAACTTAGGCTCGTTTAAAAACTATGATCGGTTCTTTGAACAGATTTGAAGTTCGAATGGCTATCACTTACGGTTCCGGTGGTATAATGGCATAAGTGACGTAAACGTCAAAACTCATTTCTTGTATATAAATTTACCAATATGAATAGTTTTAGGCTCGTTCGTTCTTACAAATGTATTATTGCTGATACCTTTGGTTCGAGAAATGTTTCAAAATATATGACATAGGCGCTGACGCATGCTTTTGAAAACTACCCAAATCAATCGAAATAAATTTTTGTCAAAAATGAACCGGAATAAGTGTCAGAAATTATCTTGATATAAATGCAAAAAATATGTTGATGAATTTGTTTCGATGGAATAGAAAGGCAGTATCACACCACTAGGAGGATTAAGAATAGGTTTTATATTCTTGGCTATACATTCTTTCTGTGAAATTTGACACAACAATTACATTGTTTCCATTACCATTCCATGGTAGGTCTTCTTCCTACACATTCAACCATCAGACCGGAGTTACGTCCATCGGGAGTGTGAAGAATGCATTCCAGATTTATCCGTATTCATGTCATCCAGTTATGTCTCGGGTATTTCCCTCCCGCTTATTATTACAGACAAATCTATTCTGAACAGTTTAATTAACTAATCAAGATAAAGTCAGTAATGTATTTGATACGTTTTTGCTTTCGTCAGCTCTGCCTTTATTGGTGACAATGTACAGTTATGTACATATTTAAACGACAGGCATTTTTACTTCTAATTAAAACTCTTAAGTTGTACCGAAGTAAAATGTCTTTACTGATCAAGTCCCGAGCGTAAACTAGTTCCCTACATACTATTACTTACCAGGAAAAAAAAATAATTTAACATCTATTTTCATGCACGTATTTGGAAATTAAACACAAAGATACTTTACAATTCTGTACCTTTTAATATAATTTAAACTCAAAACTAAGCGTTAACTGAAAGGTACAGTTTTATGTATGGAAAAATCAATGTAATCAAATTTGGTTTCGAATCGATGATTTAGTTTTATTGAAAAACTTTCGATTCAACTGATTCTATGATTATACATAGGGCTCTGGTCTTACAAACAAGTTGTTCGAGCTGGAAGTAGTGTCGGTAGGATCGAAGCACCAACCATTCAATGATTCTGCACACTCTCAATCGGCTGTGATGTCTGTTGAAACTGAAGGTCAAATTCCACTACAGAAATGTAATACCAAAGCTTTGCTTTGTAAATTTCATTATTTTTTCTGTATAGCTGTTTATGTTGAACTATTAAGTGGCGTGCTGTTCAAAAACATGAACTGCTATGCACTGACGAGTCTAAGACAACAAATAAAGTTCAATTTCGTGTTTATCGATAAATTTTCCGTGGATCTCATGATCTAGCAAAGTGCTTGCTGCCACCGACAAAAACACAGGTTTCCATGAAAGTGTGCATGAAAAAGCGTATTCTTCCGTACATGAAAGCCCACAATGGACCTATAAAATATTGGATTGATTTGGTAAGCTGTCACTGTAGTTCAGAAGTGCTCCAATAGTATCAAGACAACGGAGTGGATTTCTTCGAAAAAGTCATCAATCTACCAGCTGCTCTCAATTCTACTCTATTGACAAATATTGGGCAACAGACAAACATAAGTTGAATGAGAGTGAAAAGATAATTTGGAATCAGTGTTGGGAGAAAAATCTAAATTTCGCAAATCGCAACTGAAATTTTTCACAGTTGATTTCCAGACAAAAACAATCGATCTGAAAACTCACTTAAGAAAAGTTCATTACTGATTTTTAACAAACGCAATTCTCACTGAAACTGATTTCGCATAGCAAAACAAAAAAAATCATTTGTGAAAAGTTCACTGATATTTAAGAAAAAAAGTTCGCACATTGAATATATCTGATATGATTCTCGAACAGAAGATTTTTGGGAAATTAATTTTCATAGCCGCTATACCTCAATTATCAAATATAATTTCGAGGTTCAGTGTTTTGTAGAGGCTTCTTTCATGAATTGATTTTTTCGCGAATGATAATGAAATGAACTTTTTCGGATAATGATTCCAACACTGTTCGGGATGCGACTGAAATGAAGAAATTATGGATCAAAATGATCACACAGGTTAGACAACGAAGTGTTTGAAATATGATGAGTGATATTCTAAGCAAAGTAGAAGATGTCATCAAAAGTTTTTCCGCTTTTTTTTTCTTAAAAAATGTAATAAATGACCTACTAATTATTTTTATTTCATTGGCATGGTTCTCTTTGCATGTTCATGACAGTACAACATTGAGAAATGAAAGTACTATGATTTTACGTTTCGTCTTAGGCTCATCAGTGCGCAGACGTTTATGATGAACTGCTATCGCGACGGCTAGAAGGCCGAAACTTGTTTCGTCCGAGACGTCAGTTTAGACATTACACTTCGGTTTAATAGCAAAGTTCTGCATAAACTGCTACGCACTGATGAGTCTAAGACGAAACGTAATATCACAGTAAAAATGGATTTATGTACCTAGCATAAATTTGGAGGTAAAAAATTAACATTTTTTGCCCCTCTAAATAACCAAGATAAAAGTATCCTTTCACCGAGTGCTAAGTGTACTTTTGTCTACATATGTTCTGTCTCGTTTGCTTTTGTGGTGACAATCTTATTCTCAGTTGGTGTTGATTATTGAAACTAAAAACCATGTGAACTATTAACGCATTCTGTATAAAAACCGAACGCTGTTGCATTATGCATCATTACTCGGAAAAAGGAAAGTAATTGAATAATAAAAAAAACCGGCAACGTTTCAAGGTAGATTCAACGTAATCCAAATTCAATTATAAAATACTCCGTCAATAGCTAATCTCGCGACAGCAATTCAAGTGTATTACGGTTCCGACCGACAATCCAGTCCCGCACCTTTCGATATAACTTAATC
This sequence comes from Malaya genurostris, assembly GCF_030247185.1. Classification (NCBI taxonomy): domain Eukaryota; kingdom Metazoa; phylum Arthropoda; class Insecta; order Diptera; family Culicidae; genus Malaya; species Malaya genurostris. The sequence goes on from NC_080571.1 coordinate 274,347,243, forward strand.
CACCGAAGTACAGGTCGATCGCGCCGTTACAGGTCGAGCCTTGCCTGGCCTATCCCGTAGCGACATTTCACCTGACATCGAATACGACAATTAATCAAAAGGCCTCACCTTAGCTTCTCAAGCAAACAAATCAGTGAATGGTGGCGGCTTGTCCGGGGCGCCATAAAAAGGGCTTGATTCGCGCAGGATCGGTTTCAGCCGCGAATAGATAATCGATCACCTCACGTGGAAGGTATGCGGAACAGCACCACGGTTATTGTAAAGCAACCGCGCGGAATTCAGTTCGATACGTTGATGTCTAATTCGCTAGTCAACAGTTCAATGTCACAACACAGCCATCGGCTGAGATTCAATTTAGATGGCGAAGATTGATTAGCATTCGACATTGCTGTGGCATTTTTATCCGGAGGAGCTTGCGGTTTTTTTCATTCATTTTCTTACGGAGAATCCGTAATTAGTGGACTTTAGTAATCAGAAAACATTTGAGAACTATAAAACCAAAGCTCTACGAATAATATGAGACGACATGACTACGGATATAAAATTTGTCACTCGTTCAAACAACTTATCAACCACGGGAAAAGGACAAGGTTCTCCTCAGTTGATGGTGATATTTGATTTCATGAGCATGCGAAGGATTGCAGCGTACCAACACAAGCACTGGCCAATTTGCAGCCTGCAGTAGCATCACGTCATGTTGGTGGAAGCATACTGTCTGTTTTGGCATCCAGATGAAAGTAGCTGAGATTAAACCTGTTTGTACTCCAGTGCACGTGCCCCTCCTTGACGAAACTCATTGAATCATAAACCACTGCGGCTGTGGTGATGGTTGGAACCTTCGAACTAGCAGCGTGCACCACCCAGCGCGATATGCACAGAGAATTGAGCAGTTGTGGTTTATGTGAAAATTTATCAGATTCCAACTTGAATGAACTTGAGACTCTTGTCACGTGAGAAATGTTTATGACTTCGAGTGAGCCTTTCACCTTGGTTTTGAATTTTTTTCGTTTTGAAAAGATTACTTCTCCCAGCCAGCCAGCCACTGTTGTGTCATTTTGTAAGGAACAACACAACTCAGTTGCTTTGCGTTGAGGGCAAACACCCCTCACATGATTAATTAAGCTTTTCACTATGTAAGAGGTTATTTCGCGAGTGAGTGCTAGAGATTCAAGACAAACGCATTCACATCTTCATAATTTTGAAAGCAACCCTATACCGGCAACAAAACTGATGTTATGTTTGAAAATTGTTCGGATCTTTTACAAATGCAATAATAGATCTTCGTCTACATTAGCTATACTCGGACCACCAGCTTATGGATCCGAACAAAGCGTGAGATCAAATAAAAAACCTATTTGAATGTTGTAATATAATATTCTGATTTCTATTGATGATTCTATTAGAAGTTTTTCCAAAACAGTGAGCAAAACATGCTTTGAAAAATATTCCGTCTCAAGTTTATGTTAAACTACTAATACCGTTTTATGGTTCAAAATAAACTGTAAAGCAGACGTAAGGGAGAGTGTTCGGTTACCGGCACTATTTTATTCTAAGCTCATAGCTTCTGGCTTAGTGCATACTATGCGGACATCTATACATCAATGGAAAGCTAATGTCCCTAGCTAACAACTGAGAAAGAAACTAAGTTGATTCATTTGATCGAAAAAAAATTATTATCAATTAGTAGAGCGATAAATTTTGGCCATTTCAAAAAAGGTGTTCGGTTACCGGCACTTCAAGAAATTTCACTAAAAATGTGAAAAATATAAATAAAGACTGCAGTTATTAAAAAATAAACAGATTTTTTTGTTTTTTGAAGCGTTTTCGACGCAAGTCTTCATTGTCCGATGGTGACTTCGACTTGGCTCTCTTGGTCGATGATTTGTAAGGTGGAGCCTTTCGTGTTGATTTGGCCGGTCTTCCACGTTTTTTCTTAACCGGTCCATCTGCTGTATGAGCAGCTAGGTGTTTGCCCAAAACTTTGACTTGCTTTGTCTCGACAGTAGCCTGCATATCACTGACAATTTTTCACGATTTGTCGAAAAAATGGAGGGCCGGAAACCGAACACCTTGGGTTGCCGATAACCGAAATCGGTAGACATTTTGAAAATGACAAAACAAATTTTTGGTTACGAAAATTTTGATAGCATCCGGTATTAAATCATGAAACAGATCGATTTTACCTCCTGAATATTTAATCCACTCACCTTTCCGATTGATACTCTTCAATTTATGATACTACAAAAAGAAGCAGAAAAACACTTTTGTGTTGATTTTCACGCAATTCAAATTTGTTTCAAGCGCAGCAAAAAGTACTAGTGTCTGTTTGCTTTGGTATTCGGCACAAAAAGAACGTGCTGCTATTACACACATACAAATAATGCTATTCATAAAACACTAGCGTCTTCACTGGCGTGGCCAACGAAAGCAAACGACGAGTTTCTGGTAGTCAATAGGTTGTAGTCATTTGGAGGATTTTGATACCACGTGGGTAACCGATGATTTCTTATTTATTTAACATTTCATCTTTGATTCTTTACGTCTTCGCAGTAGGCTATGTTGACCCGCGAAGCGACAATAAAAGTCTAAACTTAACCTGCTAATGCAGGGATGAGTCGAAGACGAAACGTTAGAAAATTGAAACAATCATGTGCAGTAAGCTCAAATGACCAAAATTACCTTTATATGATGTCAATATGAAATTATGGAATTGTCAAAATGTAATTATGAATTGTTTAATTTAAATATTTAATGTTTTTTTATTAACTTCATTATGCAACTACGTCAATATCAACCCAATGCTTTTTTTTCTGATGTTTTATGTGATGATGCCTCTCAAGTTATAATTTATATGTTGTCATAGGCATGATCATGATGCATGTCTTATTTTGGAATTTTTGACCACTATATCCGATATTCTCGGAACTGCAGCCAGGACCGGTATACCCGAAGTTAGTTTCACGAGCTATCAACTAACAAGATCTGTTATGAATATTTTTCACGATTTTGCATTCCATTGGCATTTTTGCTATCACTGTGAAAACCGATTTTTGAACCGAAACTTTGAGGGCCGAATGCCATATACCATTCGACTCAGTTCGTCGAGTACGCAAGATGTATCTGTGTGTAACAAAAATGTGCACTCGATTTTTTGTAGATAACTGGATGACCGATTTTCATAAACTTAGATTCAAATGAAGGGTCTCTTGGTGCCTACTACTAAATTTTTTCGCGGAGTGAATTACATTCAATTTTCTCAGAGATGTCTCAACCGATTTTCTTCAAATCAGATTCAAATGAAAGGCCTTATAGTCGCATAGCCTGCAATTGAATTTCATATGGATCCAACTTTCGGTTCTGGAGTTACGGGGTAAAATGTGCACTCGATTTTCTCAGAGACCGCTCAACCATTTTCACACATTTTAAATGGAAAAAAAGCTTCAAAACTGTTCCAATTTGCAGGTTGTGTTAGTTTTTGGTCACACGAATTTCAGCCATGTCAGTTCCCAATTCGCGTTTCCGGAAGTCACGGAAATAGTGTTCAAAAACTCATACTCAAAACTCATGGTCTTGTAGGCTGCTATTAACTTTTGTACTGATGCGAGTTTCAGTTCCGGAACAACAGGGTGAAGTGCGTTTGAAATTTTAAACCGTCATGTTGAGCGAAAATGCAGAACAAATGATTGATATTAACTTGGGTCAAACATTTTCAAAAATTTGAAAGGTTATACTAGCGTATGCTCAAACAAACTTTTTTGTTCTTATTCAAGATGCAAATAAAAGATTTTTGAAGAATCCCTTAGTAACATTTTTGAAATCATGAGTTATATAAGAGAAGCATAATTACACCACTAGGTGGATAAAAACAGGTTGTTTACTTACATCTTAGTTTTAAATTGAGGTTTGAAGTTTTCTACAATTTACCTACGATATTTGAAACGCAAATCGGATACCGGTAAAATTTAACAGCCATCTATAGGTAAACCCTTCTCTTCGAATTTGAGTTTATAAAAACTTCATTTCAATTCACTTAGTGGAATGATAATGCCTTTCTCTTGTCATTCAAATTATCCAATAAAAACACGTTTTTAAAGACTGCCCCAGAACGTATGGACGCAACCAAAAACCGCTGCCATTTCGCAATGGTTCAGATACTGTCAATTTTTATTGCTGCATCCTGTTGTTTACACTCTTCTCTAACCACTTGTGCAGTTGTTAATTCGTTTTCTTTAGTTTGTTTCGAAATGCGTGGACTTTCAGCAGAACAACGTCGAAAAATTTGGTAAGATAGTTATGGTCTGGCAAGCCATTTGTAGCTGCGGTAAGATTTCGAAACCCTTCATCACCACTGCTGCAATGAACAGCGAAATATACATCAAGGAATGTTTACAAAAACAATTTCTACCCACGATTCGAAGCCACAAGGATCCTGTTGTCTTCTGGCCAGATCTTGCTTCTTGCCACTACTCGAAATCAACGGTAGAATGGTATACTACCAAAATTGTCACTTTCGTCCCAAAATACATGAATCCACCAAATTGCCCACAACTTCTACCAATTGAAGAATTTGGGGCATTAACGAAGGCACATCTTAGGAAACATGCCTCGGCAGCCGAAACCATTCAACAGTTCGAAAAGGATTGGAAAAAAAGTGTCAAAAGTTGTCGCCAAGAAGTCTGTACGGAATTTAATGAGGAACGTTCGCAATAAGGTGCGCCAGCTAGCCTACAATGGCTAAGTAGCAAATGTTGAGAATAATATTCTGTTGTTGTAGTCTAATATTATCAGTATATCGAATAGAATTTGAATATCTAACACTTGTGAATTATTTACAGTGAAATCAAAGTGCGTCCATACTTTCTGGGACTGCACCAGTTTCTGTAAGGGACAACCCTCGTCCAAACGGCCAAGGTCGGGCGGTTACGGTGGGCCGGGCATGTTGTTAGAATGTCGGAGAACAACTCGATTAAAATGATCCTCGTTAAAGTTCCGACCGGTATAAGAAGAAGAGGAGCGCAGCGGGCAAGATGGATTGATCAAATTGAGGACGACCTGCGGACCCTTCGCAGCTACCGAGGCTGGCGGCGAACAGCTATGAACCGAGTTGAATGGAGACGCCTCCTGTATACAGCAGAGACCCGCATGGTCTACGAATGAAAGAGTAAGTAGAGTAAGTATGCAAAATCTTCTAGTTAGCAGATATTGTTACTTGAAGATCAAATGAAATAACTTGTGCTATACTTTTTTTTCGGTTTGTGGCTGCTTTTGAAAACTCCAAAATGGAACTTACTTCGACTTGTCGGATTTTGGCGTTCCGATGTCTACAAGCTTAGATCCAAATAAAAGACTGCTTGATCCCATAGATTGCAATAATATTTGATTAAGATTCACATCTCGTTCCCAGAATTATACAGTGAAATTATAATCATTATAATCATTTAAGTAACCATGCAAAGAACGTACAAAATCTTCGAAACTGTGCTAAAATCTGTTCCAATGTTGCCAAACGGAATGCTTTTGACTATACCGGTCGCCGGTTTCCGATTCTAGAAGTATCCGAAATAATTATCAGAGAGTTAAAAAAAACGGACCCCACTTTGATTTTCCAGGTTTAACTCTACTAATTCTCTCAAAATTTAATTTGAAATCAAAGCTTCCTTGATGCCATAGGTTGATATGAAAATGAAAACGGATCCGACTTCTAGTTTCGGAATACTAAGGGAAAGAGTGCTAAATTGTTCAACCCTTAATTTAAAAGTCTGAGGACAAATATGTAAAAAAAATCTTTACAACAAATCCAACATATAGGTCTTGTAAGTTCATGGGCATACAAACTTGCTTGGATATTTCTGATACCGGGAATAGTATTTCAAAATTCTGAAATGGCATTTGCATCGATTCCTTTCATTACCGGCAATGAGAAAGGCTTTACTATACTACTATCTGGATGAAACAGGTCTTTTGATATGTTACACATCTTCATTTTCTATATAGGGGTGACAATTAGAAACTCAAGGAAAAATACACGTAGAAATGTGGTCAGGCTTTAAACACATACAACTCAGTATATTTTGTATCAATTAATAATATTTTTTCTTCATTTGATTGAAAATGTTTCTAAGATTCGATTTGAATGTATCAAGCCACGTATTTTCAATTATAAATGATTGAAATTTTGATTAGTAGCGAGCAGTGTCCTATTTTGTCTGCTAAAAATCTCCGGCATATCGGGTTTCCTGCCACAGACGACGGTTTTGAAGGTGTAAGCGATATATCAAAGGAAAAGCATCGCTCTAATTGGTCAATCGATGCAAAAGCGAAACTGTTGGAAGCACGCGAATCTATAAAAGAAGCAACATTATAGCTAACGTTTCAGTCCTACGCGTGTTAGAGGTAGGATGTTGCTAGACAGCAAGACAAAAAGTGCCATAAAAGGATGCTTCAATTGGTATGCTCTGATCTTATTACAATCATTTCGCCTGAGAAATTGACAACTACCTCAGGGTAAATTTTGAGTGCTTGAGATTAATTACTAATTTATATAATATGAACTCGATTGATAATGAGAAAAAGTTTATCGCTTCAACCGAAATCGTAGGATGGTAGAGAAACAACACTATAAAAACAACTGCTTGCATACAAAACTTGAACACAAGCTTGGCGAAGTGAAGCTTAAATATCGAAATCCGTATCGCAAGTATATACAAAGATATAATTGCATACATTTGGGATATTGGTGTAATTTCGTCGGCTATAAAACAAATACAAATCAAGACAAACAATGGTTGGTGTTGGTTTCTAATCAAGATCAATCTAAACAGACCCTCGTGCAATTGCAGATTCAAAAGTGTGACGGCTGACTGAACTGTTTGATTGTAGATCATTAGGAATTTTGGTTGCCTTGTTCAACAGCAATTGGTCGAACAACCCCATGGGGCTGATCCTTGTAGTTTTTTCTAAGCTTGCTATAAAAATACGTTTTTCCCAACTTATACGATTACTTTATTCAAATTTCTCATGTGCAGTGGCTTTGGTAAACATTTTCTAAAACATACGGTTTTCTAAGCAATGTTTTATGGGGCACATAAAATTAAAATAAACACTAACAATAGATACCGTTGTCAATTGATCAGTGTTATTGAGGAAAATAAATTGAATCAAGTCCAATGTTGGCAAACTGCAAAACCCACATTCAAAATAACCTTGAAAGTTATACAACTATTTTGACCAGCAATCACCATTTGAACAATAAGTCATTCGTCGACTAAGGACACGTGGGTTGATGTTTTATAGTGCCCAGACACTTCCAGTAGGTTTTACTTCGCTCGGTTAAAAATCACAGCTTCGAACCATTAAACTTTGGTGTTTAAAGTCAATCCTGATTCGTCAGAACAATCACAATAACCACAGCCAGTTGCGCAGTTGTTCATTTCATTTCGACTACTTCAGACAAATTACCATCCTGCCCAGACAATGGACCGACCGATCTGAATTAGGTGATGATTTAATTTACTCACCTTTCGTAGGTGCACTCGCGGAAGGGGAATCGTACGCGTTCGAAGGAACCTCGCCCGAAGTTTGTGTATGCGCGGGCTCTTAGCAATGAACAGTTGGCCAATTGCAACTTCCTACAAGCCACTACCAAGCGTTGGATAGTTTGTAGAGTATATTCAAACAATCATGGCTCCAACCACACACTTCATGTTTAGCGGAATGGTTCAAGCTTTGAAGTTTGCTGTTTATTATCTGATGAGATGTTCAACGTTTGAGTATGGAGCACTCATCTGAGTGTTGCAAGGTTGAAGGGACCGAGATGCTCTTGTTCATGATGTTTCCCGACTATTGAAAGAGTCTTATAAACTACTTCTGCTACCGCTAAGGTTTGCGGATGAATTTTATTGTTCAAGTTTGAGTGCTGTAAATAATCGATCTAGATCTGTTTCGGTAAAATTCAATAGAAAAAATGAAGAAAAAGAACAAGAAACATATCGACTTACAGAATAAAGCTATTTTTATATCTACATCATCCTTCAGTTACCATTCTTCTAGAAATGTTTCTGTGACACTAACGAGCACGGAACAACGAATTGATCGTTGGTTTCTTTTTTCTAATTTTCCCATACTGATCACCTTTTTATGGCAATCCACTGACAGCTGCTGGTTGTTCTAGGCCTTTCATCAAGTCTTCCCCATAAGAAGACATATGTAGAGCCAAATGACACTGCCGAAGTCGTAAAGTTAGTGTCCATTAAACCCATAGAGAAAAAAAAAACAATTTAGTTTTTACTACCTAAACGTGACTTTTCCTACATCGGTGATTTTGATGGAATTGGTTGGTTTTGGTTTTGTGTTTCGTACAATTTTTCAGCTCTAAGAAAATTAGTGCAATGTTTTTTTTTTCTTTTTCGAGTTCTAAAATAATCCCAATATAGCGGACGGTGGCGAATACTTTAGTGCTCAACCGCAAGAACGCATAGAATGTGCGTGGGACTTATCAGATCAGCAAGGTCATAAAATGATGGGAATGTTTTCTTTCTATCATCAAAAGAATAATCTTAACGATTTAATGGAGGTGCTTAGATAATTTAACGGCCGAGTGGTATAATTCAGTACAAATTACCTCGGCCGTTATTTGGAAGTAATAATCTCATCAAAACATTCTGCCGCTCGCTTTCAACGGATACGATCTAACCTTTAGTAACAATGCCCACATATGCTGGATAGCGTCTGTGGTGTTTGTGTTATCTTCGCATTAATGAAAAAACAACAATGTGTATTCCATTGCCGTTTCAACCTTCCGAGTGAACGGACGTGCTTTGTGTTTACTGCGAAGGCGTTGAAAACCAGTGCCGTGTGTGATAAAGTGACCGGACGATCAAAACTAGATTGCTATTGTGTAATAGACAATAGTGCTTTTTCCTGTGAGAGGTTTTATGCACATTATATACTGAAGCAGTGTATTGTTGTGAGCGGACGATCGAAACAGTACCGTTAGCCGGTGATTGTTCGATCGATCAAAACAGGCCCAGCGGTGTACGTGATATCACTGTGCGGATTAAAAAAGAGTGTGCTTTTTCCTCTCGGAGGTTTTTTGCACACCATCGCAGCGGCGATACGCCGATCGACGAGGGCTAGGCCTTGGTGGCCCCCGTTGGATTTAAGTTAAGTATCATTATTTAGTTTTTTTTTCCTTCCTGCATTCGACTGTTCTATTTCTCCCCGATTCACTTATTTCTGTGCGGAGGTAGCTCCGCAACATGTCTAGTGTAAATTCTGACCCCCCCGTTCCCGATGATCAAATGGAGACTTCCCTTGACTATAAAAAGTCTCGCATAAAGAGCTATCCGGATGGGCTCGCACTACCGGCCGGTCCTTATGCGGTCTATTTCCGGACCAAATCGAAAGAAAAAAAATTAAATATTTTAAAAATATCGCGGGACCTGTCCTCGCGATACAATACTATAAAAAGTTTTGATAAGATACGTCCAGACAAGCTCAGGGTCCTGTTTACCAGTTCAAAACAGGCTAATGAGCTCGTTCAAAATGATCCTTTTACGCGGGAGTACCGCGTCTACGTGCCAGCTCGTGAAGTCGAAATCGACGGTGTGGTCACCGATTCGAGTTTGACTTGCGAGGACGTTCTTAAGTACGGGGCGGGTTGTTTTAAAGACCCCTCACTTAAGAATGTCAAGATACTGGATTGCAAGCGATTGCATTCAGTATCGATCGCCGGGGATGGAACAAAGTCCTATCCCCAATCAGACTCTTATCGTGTGACCTTCGCCGGTTCTGTAATGAACGAGTAATGAACTGTACTAATTGCAAACAACTGGGGCATACAGCTACCCATTGCAGCAATAAGCCACGTTGTGCTAACTGTGGGGAAGCTCATGCGGACGGCTCTTGCGGTAAGGATGCTGAAAAGTGTCTCTACTGTAAGGAGGGTCCGCATGACCTCTCTGATTGTCCCGCTTACAAACTGCGAGGTGATCGAATGAAGCGTTCCCTAAAGGAGCACTCCAAGCGTTCTTTCGCAGAGATGCTTAAAAGTGCCACCCCTCCTAAACAGACAACGAACCCATATGCCTGCTTGTCAACTGACGAGAGCGATTCTGACGACCCTTTGGAAGGTCCATCTTCGGCGGTCCCTCATAGCTGTAGGAAAAGAATAAATAAATCCTCTCATAAGCTACCTAGTAAGGGTTCGAAGGTGTCTTCCGAAGGGCTTCGAAAAGTTACAGCTAACGGGAATCGGGACACAACACCGAAGCAAAAAGCTCCTGGTCTCGGAAAACTCAATTCCGAGATGGAATTCCCACGACTTCCCGGGACTACAAAATCCCCAAGCGTCCCAGAAAATCTACCAGAGAACCAACTAGGTGCTGGACTTATCAAGTTCTCTGATGTTGTGGACTGGATTTTTACAACTTTCAATATTTCAGACCCTCTTAGAAGCATTTTAATTGCTTTCATGCCAACAGTAAAAACATATTTGAAGCAGTTGACTGCAAATTGGCCCCTTCTCTCAGCGATTGTATCCTTCGATGGCTAAATCATCCACCGAGGTCACGGATCTAATCACTGTTTTACAGTGGAATTGCAGAAGTATCATCCCAAAAATAGATTCTTTTAAATTTCTAGTAAATAATCTGAAATGTGACGCATTTGCATTGTGCGAAACTTGGCTAACTTCTGAAATATCCTTAAACTTCCACGATTTTAACATTATTCGCCTGGATCGAGATGTTCCCTATGGAGGAGTACTTTTAGGGATCAAAAAGTGCTATTCTTTTTATCGAATTAACCTCCCCTCGATACCAGGTATTGAAGTTGTCGCATGTCATGTTACAATCAAAGGTAAGGACCTTTGTATTGCTTCCATCTACATTCCCCCTAGAGCCTTGGTTGGGCATCGGCGGCTCAGTAATATCATAGAGCTCCTTCCCGCACCGACGTTGGTTTTAGGAGACTTTAACTCACACGGTACGGGATGGGGCTGTCTTCACGATGATAACAGTTCAACTATGATCCATGATATCTGCGACAACTTCAATATGACAATCTTGAATACGGGAGAAATGACACGGATTCCTGCACCACCAGCAAGACCAAGTGCGCTGGATTTATCCCTTTGCTCGACATCGCTACGGTTGGATTGCACGTGGGAGGTAATTCCTGATCCCCACGGTAGTGATCATCTACCGATCGTAATATCAATCACCAGCGGCTTAAAACCATCGAAGACAATCAATGTTTCGTATGACCTCACACGAAATATTGATTGGAATAGCTATGCGACCTCGATATCTGAGAAACTTGAAAGAACTCTACAACTTCCTCCGGAGGAAGAGTACACGTTTTTGGCTGGCTTGATTCTCGATACTGCGATTCAAGCTCAGACGAAACGTGTACCCGGCGCAAAAACTAACATCCGTCCTCCCAACCCGTGGTGGGACAAAGAGTGCACAAATTTAAACGCGGAGAGAGCCTCCGCGTATAAAAAATTCAGAAAAAATGGAACACCTGATAATTACCGGAATTACGCGGCGTTAGACGTTAAAACTAAGAACTTGATTAGAGCCAAGAAACGCGGTTACTGGCGTCGGTTTATAGACGGCTTAACGAAAGAAACATCTATGAGCACTCTTTGGAACACAGCCCGACGAATGCGCAACCATAACACCACGAATGAAAGCGAGGAATACTCCAACCGCTGGATATTCGATTTCGCTAAAAAAGTATGCCCAGACTCTGTTCCGGAACAGAAGATCACCCGCGCCGCGACACCAAATACAAACGAATCACCGTTTTCGATGGTAGAGCTTTCACTTGCACTTTTGTCATGTAACAATAAAGCCCCGGGATTAGACAGAATAAAATTCAACTTGTTGAAAAATCTGCCTGACCCCGCCAAAAGGCGCTTGCTGAATTTATTCAACAAGTTCCTCACGGGTAATATTGTCCCACACGACTGGAGACAAGTCAGAGTTATCGCCATCCAAAAACCAGGGAAACCAGCCTCCGATCACAATTCGTATCGGCCGATTGCTATGCTTTCCTGTATCCGGAAATTGTTCGAAAAAATGATTCTGTTTCGTCTAGACAATTGGGTCGAAACTAATGGTTTACTTTCAGATACACAATTTGGTTTCCGCAGGGGCAAAGGAACGAACGATTGTCTTGCGTTGCTCTCAACAGAAATTCAAATGGCATTTGCTCGTAAAGAACAAATGGCGTCAGTTTTCCTAGACATTAAGGGGGCTTTTGACTCAGTTTCTATAAATATCCTATCTGAGAAGTTGCATCAGCATGGTCTTTCGCCAGTTTTGAACAACTTTTTACATAATCTATTGTCTGAGAAACACATGTACTTTGCGCATGGTGATTTGTCGACAATACGATTCAGCTACATGGGTCTTCCTCAGGGCTCATGCTTAAGCCCCCTTTTATACAATTTTTACGTAAGTAATATCGATGAATGTATCAACACATCTTGCACGCTAAGACAACTTGCCGACGACAGCGTTGTGTCTATTATAGGACCCAAAGCTGCCGATCTCCAAGGACCATTACAAGATACCCTCGACAACTTATCATCATGGGCTCTTCAAATGGGTATCGAGTTCTCTACGGAGAAAACTGAGCTGGTTGTATTTTCGAGGAAGCGAGAACCAGCACAATTACAGCTTCAACTAGGGGGTGAAACCATAGCTCAGGCCTTCACATTTAAATATCTCGGGGTCTGGTTCGACTCCAAAGGCACCTGGGGATGTCACATTAGGTATCTGAAACAAAAATGCCAGCAGAGAATCAACTTTCTTCGTACAATAACCGGATCATGGTGGGGTGCCCACCCAGGAGACCTGATCAGGTTGTATCAAACAACGATATTGTCCGTGATGGAATACGGATGCTTCTGCTTCCGATCAGTGGCGAACACTCATTTCATCAAGCTGGAAAGAATTCAGTATCGTTGTTTGCGTATTGCCTTGGGTTGCATGCAATCGACTCATACGATGAGCCTCGAAGTGCTGGCAGGCGTTCTTCCACTGAAAAACCGGTTCTGGGATCTCTCATATCGTTTGCTCATTCGATGCGACATTTTGAATCCTCTGGTGATTGAAAACTTCGAAAGGTTAGTTGAGCTTAACTCTCAAACCCGTTTTATGTCCTTGTATTTTGATTACATGGCTCAGAATATTAATCCTTCTTCGTTTGTTTCCAACCGTGCTCATTTCTTGGATACTTCTGATTCTACTGTGTTTTTCGACACATCCATGAGAGAAGAAATTCGTGGAATTCCGGATCACGTGCGCCCTCAAGTGGCCCCAAATATTTTTTATAATAAATTTAGAACAGTCAACTGTGAAAAGGTGTTTTACACTGACGGATCAAACATCAACGAGTCCACAGGCTTCGGCATCTTCAATCAAAACATCACCGCTTCTTACAAACTCAGTGATCCGGCTTCAGTTTACGTCGCAGAATTAGCTGCTATTCAGTACACCCTCGAGATCATTGAAACCATGCCCAAAGACCATTACTTCATTGTCACGGACAGTCTAAGTTCAATAGAAGCTCTCCGGGCAATGAAGCCAGGAAAGTATCCCCCATATTTCCTGGGGAAAATACGGGAACATTTGAGAACTTTATCTGAACGGTCTTATTTAATATCGTTAGTCTGGGTCCCTTCGCATTGTTCCATTCCGGGCAATGAAAAGGCAGACTTATTGGCTAAAGTGGGCGCATTGGAAGGTGATATTTATGAAAGACCAATCTGCTTCAATGAATTTTTCAGTATTTCTCGTCAGAAAACTCTCGAAAGTTGGCAAACTTCATGGACGAATGACGAACTGGGACGATGGCTACACTCCATTATCCCTAAGGTATCGACGAAACCTTGGTTCAAGGGGATGAACATGAGTCGTGATTTCATTCGCGTTATGTCACGGCTCATGTCAAATCACTATACATTCAACGCACATCTCCGGCGTATCGGGATCGTGGAGAACGGGCTCTGCACCTGTGGCGACGGTTATCAGGATATCGAGCATGTCGTGTGGTCGTGCGTAGAGTATCGTGACGCCAGGTCGAAGCTACTGGAATCCCTCAGGGCCCGAGGTAGACCGCCTGAGGTGCCGGTTCGGGATGTGTTGGCGAGTCGGGATAGTTCATATATGCTTCTCATATACCAGTACCTCAAACACATTGATATACAAGTGTAATGTGTTATTCCTCGCTCAGAAAATATAATCTCCACCTACAGGTTCGACACTAACATCCGCCCGATTCTCTCGATCCCCGTCCCTGTTCACCATCTTCATTGGAATTAACAAGATCTTTTTTTTTTCACTAACTTTTTCGTTCCCCTTTCCCTGTTTTTTCACCATCTCGATGGCAACTAATTAGATCTCTGTCGTTTTCAAACATTTTGTTCCCACACCCCTTTTTTACCCCGTTTCCCACAATATTTACTTCTTTTTTTCATTCTCTTCCGTAACATCACCATCACCGGAAGACCGCTCCAGTCAATGACCAGCATGCGGGCCACCCGCCGGGCCTTCGTAGCCTGGGGGTGTTTCCCGCGGACCCTCACGGACCGAAGAATGCGGCCAACATAGAAAATTACCATCGCCATCTGGAATCATCTCATCCTAAATTCAATTCACCGGCCACTACCGATCGCCAGATACTATATTACATAATGATACTACTCTAGTTTTAAGTTAGACGATAATTAAGATTAGTAAATACCCTTGGCATCTTAGAGCTTAAGCAGTGTGCCTTAATATTATATTATATTATTGAATAAAAAAAAAAAAACAATGTGTATTGATATGACTAATAGGAAAGCTTGGTTATTAAATTGGTAATATTTTATAGCTTAAAAGTATTTCTCATAATATTTCATGATTAAAAAACAATTCAATATCCTAATTTGTGTACGTTGCGACCGATCTACAAATTTTTCTGGATCCGTCATACCAATACATGCACAAACAGCATGTTCAGTTAAAGCCGAAGAGAAAAAAACGTGCCTAACGGGCCTCAGCGGCCGAGTGCAAATAAGTCTTAAGGTGCAATTTTCGAGAGAGTCGCGTTTTGATGTGGGAAATACACGGAAAGTTTATTCTCAGGTATAGGAGTCCGTAATATTGCAATCCCCCGGGCCCGTATTTTCTTTCGGCGGCCCCGCTTCTAAATTTTAAAAATATGTAAATGAACAGCATCTAAATGAAAAAAATACTGTTTTAATTCACCTTGTGGTGTAATGATTTCCATATCACTCATATGACATTGTAGCAAAAAGCAGTACGGTAAAACTCCATTTCAATAAAATATTATTAGATGAAAATGAGATTTATGGCCGTTGACTGTCAGCAAATCCCTTCTCATTAATTTTATTTTTGATGCCGAAACTCCCAGAATTCATCGTCAATTGAATAACCGTACCTAGTCACTTAAAGTTTTGCTTGCGCAGTTTGAAGTGCCAAGTAGTCTACCTGTTTCATTGTCTTCACAGTGGGTAGTGAGTATTTCGAATGAATAAGCATAAACATCAACTCGATAATACGAAGCTCTCTCCGACCATAATGATAGATAGAGGGTAGCGGTTCTCATTTAAATTTTCATTTATCACCGGCAAGTTAAAATCAATAACTTCGACTATTTGAAATGTGTTGAGATGTGTTTCGAAATATTATAAATGAAAACTGAAAGAGGGAACAATTAATTTATACTTATTTTGTAATTGATATTTCAATTATCATTACTGGTTCACCTTTCATCCATTATCTTGAACCAATTCGAATGTTTACATGAACCTCACTCGAAGGCCGCTCTCTCATTCAATTGTAAGAGATATTTTGTTACTTCAAGAGATAAACTGACGGTTGATAAACTAAGCTTCGGTACGACAGCGAAGATTGTGTGTTAGAATGTGAAGTTTACTGCAGCAAAATGATCGTCAGTGTGTGCACACAATCGATTTCAATTCAATTAAATGAAGTTTTACAGCACTGGTAAGAAGACAAAATGGTTTGATTGGGGTTCAAATTGCATTTCCCATAAATCGAAATGATTTAAAATGTCAAAAACTATTCCTTCAGTAATTACTGATCCGAAAGTAAGATATGGATAAAAGTTAATAGCAGTCAATGAAAATATAAAACCTTTCACATCAATTTCAGTTTGTGCTCGGTTTAGCGATCTCTATAAGGAAATCCGTTTTGGAACGTTTGACCACTATTTTCGGTACTTTCGGAGCCGGGAACTGGGAACCGGTATAGCTGAGGTCGAATCGAGCAACTAACCTAAGCTACAAATTAATACAATTTTGAGTGAATTTTTTGCATTTTTTCACACATATCGTCCAGTAAATCCGGAGCCGGAAGTCTAATCGGAATACAATTCAGTCTCGTTCTATAAGAAAGTATGACCTTCATATGAATCGAAGTTTTTTGCAAATCGGTTCAGTCATCTCTGAAAAAATCAAGTGCATATTTCTGTCACTCACACATAGAATTACGGAATAAAAATACAGAATATTTTCAGTGATTGAGTGCAATGGGCTTACGACCCGTTTTGTTCACTAGTGAAACAGGTACCAAATACACAGGTAAAAATATTTTGTAAATTTACATCTTTTTCAAATGCACATATTTGGAGCAGGCAATTAAACATAAATTTACTCTACAATCCTGTACATTTCAATATAATTTAATTGCAAAAGTAAGCGTTAGCTGAAAGATACAGTTCTATTAATTGAAAATTCAATGCAATTCAATTTTGTTTTGCATCGATGATGGTTTTCAATCATACTTTCAACTCAACCCATGTCTATTACTATTGATTTACAGGGAGCAGGTCATTTCACCGAAAGCCATTTCGCCGAATAGGTCATTTCGCCGAAAGTCGTTTTGCCGAAAGGATCATTTCGCCGAAAAGGCCATTTCGCCGAATTCAACATTTCACCGAAAGCGCAATTTCGAATACATCATATTATTATTTTTTGTGTTATCATGTCTTCTGTATATTTGATGTGGCGCAGCCACTTAACCGAAGCCAAGATGGCTCGGCGGCATAAAGCCTCAGTTAGGTCCGAACGAGCGGTAGCGAGGTCAGACAGCACACGAACCAAAACAATGTGGCGAAGCCGCATTAGATATTTTATTCATTTTCACTCCGTAAACGGAAAATACAACATACACTTGTTTGATAGATACAACTATGCAATTGCTTAGATGCTTAGTAGCAAGTAGTCAACAAGTTTTCTTGGGAACTCCGTTGTGATGTTCATGAATCAATCTTTATTCAAGAGTACAATAATCAATCTTCATTCCAGAAGTACAATTGAAGGTCAACAAAACGGTCGTTAACGCTATCGTCTTTCATTTGTCTTTATTTTCAATCAATTCCAATTACGATATTAGAACAATTGCAGGATTCGGCGTAATGACCCATTCGGCGAAATGACCCTTTCGGCGCAACGGCTTCCGGCAAAATGGCATTCGGCAAAATGACCCTGATCCGATTTACATGTCCTGTAAATTTCATTATTTCTTTCTGTGTATGTATGGTTATAAACCAAGAGTATTTTTGATTTACTAATATGAAGGAGACACATTTGTGCATGTTGTTCAAGACGGTCAATTTAGTAATCGAAATGCCTGCTCATTCTTTATTATAGATCAAAATCTTCGGCATTCGGAAGTGAAAATAAACTTGCATACTTGGCTGAACCGATTTTCACAAACATAGATTTATACATACAAAATTCCTGAATATTATATCGGTTCTGGAATTATGGGGTAAAATGTGCAAAAACTTGTGAAAATAAGTGCACCAACTTTTCTCGAAGATGGCTAAACCGATTTTCACAAACTTAGACTCAAAAGAAAGGTCTTACAATCCCATACAAAATTCCTGAATTTTGTCTGGATGTGACCTCCGGTATAACGGGGTAAAATATGCAAAAAATCAAAATGTGTGCAATGTGTATATACAATATCATATTATGTAATATAGAAAAGTGTGATGAATTAGTCGAAGCCATTCACGCAGACCAACTGGGTTTGATCCCCCACCCGGAACATAGGGTCAGAAAACTTTTATAGCAAGAAGAGGCGAATGATCTTAAAGTTGAAACCTCTATAATTGAAACAAGAATAATCTTTCATACATGCGATTTACCGACATTGGGAAGTGCGGAAAAAGCATGTCATGTTTATTCGTATTCCAGTCATCCAGTTATGTCTCTGCCATTACCAACCCGCCGGCGGTTCAATGCATAGGACGCTGGTCTTACAAACCAGTTGTCGTATGTTCGAGCCCCAACCTGGAAGGATTCGTAGTGTCAGTAGAATCGTAGCACTAGCCATGCAATGGTTCTGTACACTTTGAATCGGCTGCGAAGTCTGTTGAAACAGAAGATCAAATTCCACTACAGGAATGTAATACTAAGGCTTTTTTTATTACCCACTCCTTTTTATATGGGAAAGGCAAAGAGTGTATACAAAAAATCCTTTACCCTTTTACCCTTTTCTACATTCGAGAAAAAATGGGTAGTCATATTGCAGACGTGATCAAAATTCTATTTTAATCGAAGTAATCTGATGATTAGCTACACATTTCTGGAATAGAGAAAAGCAACTTGTTAAATCGAACGCAAAGCCCTATTCAACATTGAGGATCTGCGCTTGATACATGTCAAGCTTGAAATTTAGACCAAAGTAATCTAAAATATAAATCCAGTTTCAGTTCGTGCTCGCATCTCACACGACGCAGTCAAAAATCATTTACGGTCGCAAATCATTTACGGTTGAAACAACAGAAACAAAGACAATACAGTACAGTGAACAATAGAGTGTACGGAATGGTCAAATACGATTTAACAAAGCCGGAATCTTGACCTACAAGACCAAATTCAATTAGTATAGATTTCAAGTGTTGCAAAGTTGGACCAGCAGCAAATGAAATTGAAATCTTACCTAAAGACGCTAATAATGTAAGTGAGATTCAATTTAACAAAGCGTCTAACTGTGTGTACATTATGTTTAAACGTGAAAGAAATGCAATTGCATTCGCTTCGGTTAACAATGAGGTGTACAGCGTTGAGTGTGATAACATTAAATACAAAATCCCTGTGCACATGGTGGACAATGCCATAGAAGTACGCGTGCATGACCTCCCCCCGCAGGTCACCGATCAGTACGTTCGGGAGAATATGTCGCAGTACGGTGAAATCCTTTCCATCGAAAGGGAAGTATGGCGGAATTTTTTCCCCGGTATCCGGAATGGCGTGCGTAAGGCAATTCCATCATACATCATTTGTGGTCAAGGTGGGACATATCCGTGTAAAACACTGATTACCTATGAAAATCAGCTGGTTACATGCCAGTTTTGTGAACAACCTGCACACTACGGTAAACCTTGCACCGAAACTGCGAAAAGAATATCTTCAACCAAAGACAAGGTCAACCGTTAAACAATGGACACTAGTGAGTGCAGTACTCCTGTTTCACCATCAAACCAACCAGCAACTGCAACCAATGTACAACAAGGCGCATCTACAGCAACTAGCAACGAGCTCAAGACTGCGAACATCAAGGAAAACGAAAAGAAGACGGAAATCAACAACAAAGCCACCGATGCGGCAATGGATGACGAGACGAGTCACGAGCAAAGTGCCCCTCAACCCTCGCAGGAGGGAAATGGAAGTTCCTCTCCTCCTAGAAAAAGAGTGACAACGAGATCCATTTCAAAAAATATATTATTTAAAAAATCGGCTAATTCGGCCACGTAAAGCTTGTACGCAAATAGGCCTGAATAAAAATACCTTTTAAATAAAAAAAAAATCCAGTTTGCATCAGGATATTTAAAAAATACTGTAAGAGAACACACATGTAGTAAGCATGCCGATAAACCAGTACAATTCAAAAAACTCATCATAGATAGCTTAAACGAGATTAGGGAGTTTGAAAGAAAAATCGCAACAATAAATTGAAAACTACCGAAAAAAACATTTGAAATTTTAAAATTACTTGCAAAGAATAAATCGCAGTGTAATGATGTCATAACTTGTCTCATCTCTTAGCAAACAAAAAATCCTCAAATCTGTTGTGATTCCAGCGCGGCATCATACTCATAAAAACGAAAACAATTCCAAGTTTTACTGCCGCGTGTCTTTCGTTTAAAATTATGCAAATTGTTAAGTATTGATTGTCGAAATCGGCTTACATCGGCTACCGTGACTCCAGTAGCCATCGCCATCGGAATTCCTTTCCTGTACAAGTCGACGCGATTGCTACCGCTCGAGGCTGCTTAGTTTGTAAACATTTTCCACGGATTGTGACGACAGCGACGACGACGACCGAGCCACCTAATAGAGCCACAAGGAGGGTCCAATTAAATCCGATTTACAGCTGACACCGGCGGTGCCAGGCTTAGCAGTCCCACGCCAAACCTTTTCCAAAAAAAAACATCATAAAGTATCGGGCTTCTGGTTTTGGGTACGATGCAATCGGAAGATTTTACCTTTCGGCAGAAACTAGTTTCTAGCTTCTCAATAAAGTCCGAATCTAGGAAAGATCCATCTACAAAATTGCAGCAATTGAAGCATCCGTCCAGCTTTGGAGCAAAATGGTTACAAAACTGACCTCCTTTTCTGGGCGCAGATATTGACGGTGGCAGGGCCGAGTGAGGCTGCTAACTTCGTTGGTTGTTTTAGTGGGACGATAATGTCGGCAGCACACGAACAACCCCCAGAGTAACTGAGATTCCAATACTCGGATAACCTTGAAATATTTGAGAGTATGCCAGTAGTGGCAGCGGGTAAGTTCGTAACCTTTAAAACAGACAATTATCTCTAAGTGGTCTCGAAAGTGAGAGGATGACAGTGTGAAGTATCGTAGTGATATTTTTCGGTCTTACGTATTGATCCAATCTTACGTACTTGAAAACTCAACGTCCCGACACTTGATACTTCTCACTTAAGACCAGAAGTGCCGTAGAGTACCCACCAAAGTCTGTAGAGTGCACTCGATCGAAAACCGAACGGCTGGCGACATGAACTGGAACTCGAATTTCGGCAATGTCGTGGAATTGATTTCCAAACGGTGATCTACAGATGGGTGTCATCTGTTTACATTAAGATTAGGAAGGAAGTTGTTGAAATGTTTTCCGACTCATAGTCACAAAGTGATCGAAACAAAGCACTCCGTTTAGTGATGCATTGCTTAATTCGAGACGCCTGTGGATGCCTGCTGTTCGGTTGTGGGTGGATAATTTCAGATTGGCCGAGGGAAGGTGACACAATTCCCAAATCGACGAGGGTCATCAACAGAAGAAGTTGTTCAATATTGTTACGGTTGGCTAATTTGAGTCACCCTTTCCACTTAATCAGCATTTGTGCCGGTGCTGCTGGGTCAATATCAAAAACACATTAATATACTCGTTAATTTGCCTACCACTATGTTGAAAACGCTAGAAATTAAATTTCATGATGAAGCCATAGGCCATAGAGGAATGTGCTGCTGTTTGTCATCGAACGATTCATTGTCTTCTATATCGATGGGGCCCTTGAATTCCTAGACCATTTTTGAATGATAACATGATAAGCCCACCAGAAGAAGTTTTTTTTCTGATACAAATCTGTTACCCCATGCATCTTCGGCCCTTCGCGACTGATTCTTCAATCATACGCTCAGCTGCAAATCGCACAGTATCAACACCACCGCCGGCCAGTGGCAACGTCACTAATCGTCATGGTAAACAAATTATCAAATTTGAATAATCTGAATGTTGAACTGTCAAGTCGTTGATGCGCGCACGGATGTCGGCCACGGTGGCAAGGCAAATAATATTGTCTGACAACGAAGTTCAGTGCACACAAAAAAAATGCCGCCACGGCGCAACGCCATCAGTTACCATTCATTGGCGGGATAAATGTGGCGGCGATGCATGTCATAAATTATCGTCGCGCTGTCGACGTCGACGCAATCGTCATCGGCGCGTAACGGATGAGTGGCAGTGCAGGCTAATTATTGACAGCATAAACAGCGGACGGACGGGTGGCCATTTCGTGGCGGATGATGAATAGTGCCACAGCATTGAACGTGGGATGCATCGGCTATTGGATGGTGTGAATATTAGATCAAGGCTGAATGTGGCATATCATTCATTTAGTCGGCTGGAAAGATGTCTGAAAACTTTACCACCAAGGACCATGCGTCGTGACGTCGCATTATCGCTGCTGGAGACGTTTGAGAGTAGCCAGCACCAGGGCCGGTGAAACATGTTAAACCCAGGTGGGTCATTTTTCATACTGCGGAGAACGACCCACTATTTCGAAGTATTTCTCTTTTCTAATGGAAATGGTATTTATCCCTAAAAAGAGCAGTCGTTTTTTTTTTCAAATAAAATATTGATTCTATAAAACTTTTCATGAAATGCGTAAATTAGAAGTTTGAAGAGTTTTCGGTACTAAGTTTTAAAACAAAATTTCGCATCGATGGTTTAACCTGGTTTCAAAATTACTGCCAATATTTGTTTTCAATTCAAAGTACCAACCTTCAACGAACATTTAACATCAAGAGCACCACGAACACTGAGTCTATCGACATGTAAGTGACGTTACTAATTCATTTATGAAAAATGTAAATAACGAATTCCGTGTGTTGCTAAAATATTACTTTTTAAAGGGAAAAACGCGCAAGCCCAGCTATAGCTTGAGAAGTGTTTTCTCCACTAGGACCCATTAAAAATAAAGGTTTGTGGTATTCAGATTTTGAACGTGGCTAAATGAAGCAGTCAACCGGAAAAAATTAAGCAAGTTTTGATAATCGTGATGTAAGAACGCAAAATCAAAGTTCGTGAGATTAGATATGCTGAGATCGTTAGCACATGAACTAGAAGT
This sequence comes from Malaya genurostris, assembly GCF_030247185.1. NCBI lineage: Eukaryota > Metazoa > Arthropoda > Insecta > Diptera > Culicidae > Malaya > Malaya genurostris. The sequence continues at coordinate 274,370,158 of NC_080571.1, forward strand.
TCTTTTACGATCTTGTACGAAAATTTGAGCATAAGAAAATCGTCACCCAACGGATCTCAAACACGGATGCTCATAATCAACAAAAGTCTGCCGCAATAAAATGGAATGCGTTGGTATGGAACAGTGGACGAAACATGGATCCACTATTTTTATCAGGAGTCATACCAGCATTCAGACTGGGAAAGCCATCTGTAACCGTAACAGGTAGCTGGAACAATCATGACATAAGTAGTCATCCGCCCGATTATCTCGATTCCCATCCCTGTCTACCATCTTTATTGGAACTAACAAGATCTTTTTTTTTGTCACTAACTTCCGGCATAGCTACCAAAAGTTGTTACTTTCTAATTGTTACTGCATTCTTCTTTTGCCGGTTCGGAATGTAAAGAGTAAAAGACCTTTATTGAGCTTTTCGAAGAAACTACAGTAATGGCAGGCAATCAGTCCATGAGGTGTAGATTTTGTGTACAAAAGAGATACGCATGTTCATATTCAGAATGGTCCATGAGCATGATTTTTTTTATTTTTTGTATTATTTTGATTTGGCTCAATTTTTGCATTTGAGACTAAGAGACTAAGCAAAAATTCCATGGAAATATTCAATAATATATATCCCAGAAACGGTGGGTCCGATCGAGTTGGTATCTTCTGCAATGTTTTAGGTAATTGTAAGGACTATGCAAAAAATTGAGTACAGTTGAAAAAAAAAATTATTTTCGAACTTACACTTAAAATTCGAATATCTCAAAACACGTGTTTTTGATTTATATTATTTTTTTCCTTTCTCATAATGACGAAATGAGCAAATGTCTGTGTGTGTATGTGTGTATGTATGTTCGTATGTATGTATGTATGTATGTATGTATGTATGTATGTATGTATGTATGTATGTGTGACAAATAATGTCACTCTAATGGTTTTCTCAAAAATGGCTGAACCGATTTTCACAAACTTAAATTCAAACGAAAGGTCTTATGGTCCCATAACTCGCTATTGAAATTCATCTTTATCCGACTTCCGGTTCCGGAATTACAAGGCAATATGCGCAAATCTATGAGAAAATGCGTACTCAGCTTTCTCAGAAATTTCTTAACCGATTATCACAAACTAAGATGCAAATGAAAGGTCTTGAAATTTTTCAAAACGTTCCTGAAAAGTTGATCCAGATCCGACTTTTGGTTCTGATATTATAGCGGAATAAATGGAACATTTTCAATTTCATGAGGATTTTTTCAATAATGATAGCGAGGCGAGGTGCAAATGTTTATGAAATTCACTGTTAAATTCGTCTAGTTTGCAAACCTTGTTAGTTAGTGGATATATGGGACACAAGTACCCGGTTTCCGCTTCCGAACCAGTAATAGCGAAGAAAAGCTCCAGAAACTGAACTCACTTCGATTTCTCAGCAGTGGCAGGGTTGCTTTTTTATATTTTTCAAACTCCTAAATTGTATGAAACGCTAATTTTCCTTTAAAAAGATGGTAACCAAAATTTTTCTGAATGCTACAGTTCTCGAGATACAGCGACTTCAAAAACCAATTCGGGATTTTCTTTTATTTCGTTTATAGAGGTTTTAGCCTTCACCTCTTCGGAACAGAAAAACTTTCTGACCCTATGTGCGGGGTTGGGAATCGAACCCAGGCTGGCTGTGTGAAAGACATCATCGGCTTACCCATCACTTTATACACGTCCCCCGGGGAAATTTTTAGTTTTGTAACGATATTGATGATCTTTGAGTCTTGTTAACATAGAAGCAAATTCTCTTGAAACAGTAGATAAATTGTTAAGCTAAAGCTAGTATTCATTCTATGATATATAGAAAGGCCCGTAGAGCCGAATGTCATTCGACTCAGCTCGACGAACTGAGCAAATGTCTGTGTGTGTGTGTGTGTGTGTGTGTGTATGTAACAAAAATGTGCACTCGATTTTCTCGGAGATGGCTAGACCGATTTTCACAAACTAAAAAACTCATTTCCTGGGGTGTGTTTTCATACATGACACGGAAAAACTCAATCAAATACATTCTAATAACCGAAAAATTCTTAAATTTGACAGATTTGGTTAGTTATTGACTAAATACATTGATTTTGGGTATATCCGGGACCGGGCCTTGACGGCCGTTCGCCGTTTGAGAACTAAAGCTAAGTATTTTTTTTCCTTTCTTTTCTCTTTTTCCCTGTTGTTCAGTACCACTACCTTTGACCTTCAATCTCTACCCGCACGGACACTTTTCCGTGCCATGACCACAGGCTCAGAATTGCCTGATCTCCCTCCAGATGACGGAATGAAGTCATTTGATAGCAATAAGTTTGGTATAAAAAATTATCCCGATGGGCTTGTACTTCCGGCCGGTCCTTACGCGGTTTACATCCGCACCAAAGCAAACGGAAAAAAATTGAACATCCTTAGATTATCTAAAGACCTAACCTCGCGATATTCTACAATACAGAAGATTAAAAAGTACGCCCAGACAAGCTTAGGGTCTTGTTAGCCAGTGCAAAAAAGGCTAACGAGATCGTTCAATGTGAGCTCTTCACGCGGGAGTATCGCGTATACATTCCAGCTCGCGAAGTCGAGATAGACGGCGTGATCACCGATCCGAGTCTGACTTGCGAGGATGTTCTTAAGCATGGGGCAGGTGGTTTTAAAAAACCCCTACTCAAGAATGATAAGATACTGGACTGCAAGCAATTGCGCTCAGTATCGACCGCTGAGGATGTGACTAAGTCCTATATCCCATCAGACTCGTATCGGGTGACTTTCGCAGGCCCGGCTTTGCCTAGACCGAGTTCGTTTACCTGTTCGCCTTTTTGTACCGCGGGTCATGAACTGCACCAATTGCAAACAATTGGGACATACAGCATCCCATTGTTGCAATAAATCCCGGTGTATAAAGTGTGGAGAGACTAATGCGGATAACTCCTGCAGTGGAGACAATGTCTCTACTGTAAGGAGGGACCGCATGACCTCTCGGAATGCCCTGCGTACCAACTGCGCAAAGACAAGATGAGGCGTTCACTCAAGAAACATTCCTTTGCTGGAATGTTGAAGAGTGCTACGTCTTCAGAGAATGTTTTCGCTTGTTTGTCATCTGTCGAGAGCGATGCTGATGATACACTTGAAGGTACTTCTTCGGTAGTCCCTCATAGCTTCAGAAAAAGAAGAAATAAATCTTCTAGTTAGCTCTCTAGTAAGGGATCGACGGTATCTTCTGGTGGGTTTCAGAAAATTAAAACAACTGGAAGTGGTGGCTAAAAACCGGAGAAAAAAGCTCCAGGCCTTGGAAAATTAAATTCCGAGCAAGAATTTCCATCACTTCCTGGGACTTCAAAACCCCCGAAAGTCCCTAAAGATAAGTCAGAAAATTCACCAGATACTGGGTTTGTTAAATTCTCTGATATTGTGGACTGGATCATGACTGCCTTCGATATTTCAGAACCTCTTAAAAGTCTATTAATGGCTTTTATTCCTACAGTTAAAACATTCTTGAAGCAGTTGACCTCACACGAAATATTGATTAGAAATGCTACGCAAATTCGATATCTGAGAACCTACAAGGTCCGCCATCTAACATGTTTTTTTAACTAGCGGTTATTTCGACATTGGTAACCTTAATGTAACTTCTGATTTGACAGAAATTTAATTTTATCCTTCCGCTGAACGAAAATGGTTGTGTATACGCTTGAGGAACGCGTGAAAATAGTGCAGTTTTACTTTGAAAATCAGCTTGAAGAAGACGCCGATTTTTGCAAAAAATCATCTTCTCGGATGAGGCACATTTTCATCTCAGCGGGTACGTTAATAAGCAAAATTGTCGCATCTAGGAGACGGAAAACACGCACGTTATCATGAAGAAGCAGATGCATCCTCAGTAAGTGACGGTTTGGTGCGGATTTTGGTCTGACGGCATCATTGGGCCATTTTTCTTCGAAAATGAGGCAGGAGCCGACGACATGGTCAATGGCGAGCGCTACTGCGCCATGATTAGAGATTGGTTCTTCACGTTACTTGAAGAGGAAGACTTGGACACCATTTGGTTCCAACAAGACGGCGCTCTGTGCCACACAGCCAACGCTACGATCGAACTTCTGCGCACAGTCTTCGAAGATCGAATTATCAGTCGAAATTCGGATGTCGTTTGGCCGCCTCGGAGCTGTGATTTGACGCCGTTAGACTATTATCTTTGGGGGGCTGTCAAATACAAGTGTTATGTGTACAAGCCAGAAACAATTCAAGCCATGAAAAACAACATTCGTGCAGCCATAGCTGAAATAAAGCTGCATACAATCGAAAATGTACTAAAAAACTGGTCCGACCGTATGGCGTACTGCAAGGCCAGCCGAGGCAGCCATTTGAATTAAATTATATTCCACAATTAACCGGAAGGATTGTACTTTAATATGAAAAAATAAATTTTGAAATCGGATGAACCGTTTGTGTTTTATTGCATGTTTAGAAAAAGTTACATGGCGGATCCTGTAGAAACAACACAAGAACTTCCGGCGGAGGAAGAGTACACGTTTTTGGCTGGCTGGATTCTCGACACCGCGACTTAAACTCAGACGAAACGTGTACCCGGCGCTAACATCCGTCCTCCCAACTCGTAGTGGGACAAAGAGTGCTCAGAATTAAACGCGGAGAGAGCTTCATCATTTATCGAGTTTAGGAAAAACGGAACACCTGATAATTTTAGAAACTACGCGGCATTAGACGCCAGAATGAAAAGCTTGATGAAAGCGAAGAAAAGCGGTTATTGGCGTCGATTCGTAGACGGATTATCGAGAGAAACATAAATGAGCACTCTTTGGAACACAGCCCGACGAATGCGCAACAAAAACACCACGAACGAAAGCGAGGAATATTCTAACCGCTGGATATTCTATTTCGCTAAAAAAGTATGTCCTGACTCTGTTCCGGAACAGACGATCATGCGCGTCGCCTCATCTAACAGAAACGAAACACCTTTTTCGATGGTCGAGTTCTCACTTACGCCTTTATCGTGTAACAATAAAGCTCCGGGGTTAGACAAAATTAAATTCAACTTGTTGAAAAATTTGCCTGAGTCTGTCAGAAGGCGCTTATTGAATTTACGATTGTCTTTCGTTGCTCTCAACCGAAATTCAAATGGCATTTGCTCGGAAAGAACAAATGGCATCAGTTTTCTTAGACATCAAGGGGGCTTATGACTCAGTTTCAATAAACATTCTATCTGAGAAGTTCCATCAGCATGGTCTTTCACCAATTCTGAATCACTTTTTGTATAATCTGTTGTCCGAGAAATACATGTATTTCGCGCATGGTGATGTGTCGTCAATACGATTCAGTTACATGGGTCTTCCTCAGGGCTCATGCTTAAGCCCCCTTTTATACAACTTTTACCTAAACAACATTGATGAATGTATCAACACATCTTGCACGCTAAGACAACTTGCCGACGACAGCGTTGCTTCCATTATAGGACCCAAATCTGCCGATCTCCAAGGGCCATTACAAGATACCCTCGACAACTTGTCGACATGGGCTCTTTAAATGGGTATCGAGTTCTCTACGGACGACAGTCGACAACGAAATATTTGTGGTTCTTTTAAAAAAAATGAAATTTTGTTAATCGTATTTTTCTACTTTTTAGAGTTGATTTGCAGAAATTCTATATCTTTGCAATAGAGGAAGACTAAAAGAATTGAGATCACTACTAGGATTCGGTGGAAAACGATAAAAAAGCTGAACAGTGATGAAATATTGTTGACGTTTAGCTACATTCAATTTCTGACAAATTGCGCTTATTGCACAATCATTTCATTTAAACTATGTCTAAAATACAACATTAGTATATACTTTCTACTTTTTTATTTATGACTTCGGTCAGACAGTAATTTTTACTTTTTTTCAGTTTTTAACGATATCAAACTAACTAGAGATTATAAGAAGAGAAAGAATTTTAAATTATAGAGCCATAGTACTCAAGGAAGAGCAAGGATGTGAAGAATAATATATTGTTTGTATATAAATTGCCATGAATGAACAACAAGTGTATGCTATTGGTAGCATATTGTGAACTGTTACAACACCGATATTTACCTCACATTCTTTTTGTGGAATTTAATCAGAAACCGAAAACAAATTATGAAAAAAAATATGTACTTCAAGTTAATTATTATTAATTGGGAACCAAGAGCATACCTCCGTGGTTCAGATCAACATAAAAAAAAATAACAACTTTCATTGCATTTCAACACGCGATCTGCTTCATGGTAAAATACCGCAAGATTCGGTAAATGTAATATTCAAATCGTCGCCAACCGCCAGAAAAGGGGAAAATAAAATTTGTCGGCAGGTCGAAAAGGCCACTCAGTCCGGACCGTCATCAATAACTGCCGCCATCTGAGTCGAAAGCATCCCTCTGGCGTTGAATGAATTTCGTGAGGGCAACTTCAGAGTCACACCGATTCTTTTCCGCAGTCTAGTGAAGCAGTACCGTAATTCATCACCTCCAGGTGGACTCGAGCGATCAACTAAACAACGAAGAAACTAAAATCATCCTAATACAAATCACGTGTCATTCGAACTGAATGATTTGGTCTTTCGAAAATTTCTGCTAGTAGTTCCCATAATAATGATTCATGCACATTCTAATGGAAATTATGGTTGAACATCGGTCTCAATTTTCAGCCTTTTCAAGTTGACTACTTGAAGCGAGTAGATCTTAACTCCCAGTACCAATCGGATTGGATAGATAATTTCATTTTAAAGGTACACATTCATAATCATTCACACAAATCTGATTAGTGCGAGTTGAAAAACTAAACGTTTAACGGAACGTTTGAACGGAATTGAATTAATTGTTTCCAGTGAACTGTTAAATATGGGTTTCTTGTTGGTATTTGTTTATGATCCATGCAAAAAATTAATGTCCTCCGCAGAAGTTTGATCACCAATTCGCACGCGGTGTTCGGAAGCCGCTTTCGCTCATTATTTAACGACTTGAGCTGAAAATTAATCGTATGATTTAAGGTTGGTAAGCCGATTTTCGCACTCTTTTGCTAGTTGATCACTCTTTGTCGGTCGCCCGCTATTCTGAACGGTATTTTGTAGTCAACATTACAACGTACAAATCACACACACCCGCACCATTTTGCGTTATTATGCTCCGAAGGTCAACTTTATACAATGGTAACAAGATGCTTGCAGGTTCTACGAACCAACAGGAAATTACAGCCTACAGTTGGGTTGCATGACACACGAATGACATGCCAAGTGCAGTTCCCCAAGAATGACAGTTATTAATTTACCAGATACCATATAAACCAACAACTCCGACCGAAATGTCTGTCCGCCGGTACAAGTGGGTGGTCGACTGTGGGAAATACAATTCCTGACAGAATGAGGAAACAAGAATGTTTCCCATTGTCTTCTGGCAAACGACGTGATTCGTGAAAACAGCAATTTATTAGAGCTGACCTTGATACCAAAATTGGAACTCTTCTTATTCGAACCACAATTACATTTTTTTTATGACAGACATGCAACCGGATGCCAAATGATAAATGCCCGATTGATTTGTGAGTCATATAATTTTATTAATACCAGATTTCGGGATTTAATGGCCCGCTGTGAAACCCAATTTACCTGTGAGAAAATTCAAAAGAGAGTTCCGTGGTAAAATTAAAAAGTGAATCTTTCCCAAGAGCACAACCAGTTGTTAAAAAATTCACTTTCGCGCGGCGTGAAAAATTGCTAATTATAAAAAAACAGATCACTGTGCCATACCCATATATCGCTTCCCATTTGGAAGTCTACCCCCCCGACAGGAGAGCCGGTCATAATTTTTCTACCATAATTACTAGGAAAGTGAAACTTTTACGCTCGGAGCGATAAAAACAGAAGACGCAGAAAACACACACACACAAATTACGATCCTCTCATTTTTCAGTTTCCACCCCAACCACGGTCAATATGCGTCAATCACATCTCGAGCAGCCAGCCAGCCAGCCCCAAGCAGCATCCATCCAGAAGATTTAGACTGTATCGTAATTATAAACAGCGGGAAATCCGCTTCGCCGTCGAAGATATCCACACGAACAAAAACAACAAGCCGATCGGTCAATTTTCATACTTTTCACTCTCCGAACGGTGCAGAAGCGTTTTGTTTTTTTTTCTCGGACCTAGCCGGCATGATCCGAGACAGACTTTCGGCAGAGAAAGTTTACAACTTAATTATTCTTTTCATTCTTCCTCAATTTCCCGGGCTACCGCTGCACAAAACATGTGCTCGTTCATTTACACTTGTTTCCAGGAACCAACCAACGACGAGGTGAAAAAACTACAGCCGATACCCGAAACCGAAAGGTTAGTGCGTTAATTGAATTTCGCTAGGTCGGATCATTTCTACCGGTTATCACCGGATCGAAGCGGAACTGTAAAGAAAAAAATGCTTCCAAAATCGCTGGGATCAAGGTCAGTGGTTAATTGAAATCCAGGGGGTATGTGTTCCCCAGTAAGTGTGAATTACAAATAACGACCAAAGTAGTAACTAGTTTCACCATTCAATACCCTCTTGATTGTTTTCTTTTATAAAAATACTCAACAACATTTCAAAGGAAAAATGTGTTAACATGACACAGCTTGATGTTTTCCCGATAGTACAAAAGCTATTAAAAACACAAATTAGGTAATATATCCAGAGTGGCAAGTGTATAGCTGATTTCAATTTCCCGGTTTTTTTCCGGTTTACAAGATGAAAATTCCCCGTTTTTATAATAGACCCAAATCGCCTCAGTTTAAATTGTGGTAACCTCAGAAGAATTTTCATGCTCTGATTGTGATAGAAACCATAATTTGAATTATTGACAATGTCATGTTCGACAAAAAACAATCACTCAAACAAAATAAAAATTTCACTCAGGAGTGCAGAACAAATTTCAAGTTGGTGTTGGATAAAAACGGAATCCTTGTTACTTCGAACTATTTGGAATAGCATGAGATCAGCAGTGAGAGATAAGTGTGGACAGTCTAATGAAACATTCACATCGTTGAAGTACAGGAGGAAGATCAGAGGTCCAAGATCCTGCCTTGTGGAATCCCAGATGGAGCGATAAACTCTTTGAATATAATCATTTATCTTGATTGCTAATCGTTGATTATTGAGGTTTGAACAAAACCAACGCAGCATGTTAGAAGCAAAGCCCCATCTGTCCAAAGTAGCGACTATAATGGCGTGCTTAATTTTGTCAAAGGCAGTGGAAAGCTCCGTGTGGGTAATGTCAGTTTGTAAGCTGCAGGACATGGCATCCGTCTCAAACGTCTTGAAGAATAAGATATTAGTAGTTGCTTGCTCGCATTGGTGAGCAAATGAATCAAAAGAAATTTTCAAAAACGCACAGAATATCGATCTTTTTTTTAATGCGGCTCTACATGCTAAGCATCTCTCGTGGAATAAACAGAAAAATTATCAGAAAGTACGAGTTCTTCAAAATGAACTCTTCGCTGATTTCTACCTAGTTTTATTCCCAAATAGCCCAATTAGTTTATCTTTTATGAGAAACCTTTCTACAATTGATCTGGATTTAAAAAATAATGTAACATTTGTAGTGAACGGATTACTCAAACAGATTTTGATTCGGATCATCTACCAATAATGTTTAGGATTTGAAATAAAGCAATGATTAATTCAATTAGTTCTACCACCTTAGAACTAATCGTCTAGGATATAGACCTCATACCGGAAGCAATGTGAACCCTGAAATTGTTTTGGGAAATCCGGCCCAAGCAACCCAAGTAGCAATCAAATTAGCATGTTTCACAATTGCTACAAAACGGTTATTTTTGTTGGATATGTTAGACAAGTGATTTCACGCGTTTTTGAATTAAATATGAAAACCATTCATATTATTGCTTGTGAGACCAACTCAAAAACCTTATGTGGATCACGTTCCAAATCAGTCTTTTTTATGCAACTGTACAATATGTCCATTTGAGAAGATCCGGATTTCTCTCTGGTGAATATTAGCTTCACGCAGACATGGAGTAGCTTTTCGTCTCTTTGTAACTTTTCACAACCTCAACACATTTCATGTATAAATAAACAAATGCGTCGTACCCGTACCCGAGTATATTATCCCACATAAAAGTTGATTGCAATATTTCTACGTTCACTGTCAAAAACTTCGTATCTTGTGAAATGGACTGTAATATCTCATTCTCTATACTAAAATAACCACTGATTAAATAACTTCTCTTCAATAAATGTTTCATTCTTGATTCGATATTGTAATGGCAAAATTAAATTTATTTTCACTTATTCTTAGGTCAACTTTTCATTATTTGTAACACTTGTTACACTTATTTCAAAGGAATCTAAATTAAATATTATCATTGAGTGTTTTGTAACACATGGATCAATAAGTCCCGAGACTAAAGCAGAGATGGCGCTCGTAGTAAACCAGCAATCACGTCTTTCTAGAGTACTAACCTTTGCTTGAAACGGGTCAAAATTTTAAGTCGATCCGACCAGAAACAGCTGAGTTATCGAGGTTAGAGCAAAGTCGTTTTGTAGTTTGGTTAAAAAATGGAAAAAAACGAGTTTCGTGTTTTGATAAAACATTGTTTTTTAATGGGTAAAAACACCGTGCAAGCGAAACAATGGATTGAAAAATGTTATCCGGACTCTTGTCCATCAAAAGCAACGATTTGTCGGTGGTTCGCCGAGTTTAAACGTGGTCGTACCGACACAAATGACGCGGAACGCTCGGGTAGACCTGTGGAAGCCGTTACACCGGAAAATGTGAGTGAAGTGACAAAAATTATAATGAAAGATCGTAAAGTGAAGCTCCGTGAGATTGCTGAGATGACACAGATATCATATAGAAGTGTATTTACTATCCTTCATGAAATTGAGCATGAAAAAGGTTTTTTCCAAGTGGGTGCCGCGATTGCTTTCGATGGAACAAAAACAGCAATGAACAAAACAATGAAAACAATGGTGAAATTGAACGAATTGGGCTTCGATCTGCTCATACTCGCCAGATTTAGCCCCCAGTGACTACTGGCTCTTTGCTGATCTTAAAAAAATGCTCCAGGGAAAAAGATTTGGCTCAAATGAGGAGGTCATCGCTGAAACTGAAGCTTATTTTGAAGCGAAAGATAATTTTTTTTATAAACATGGTATTGAAAAATTGGAAAAACGTTGGAACCATTGTATCTCCCTAAAAGGTGATTATGTTGATGAATAAAAAAAAATTTTGCAAAAAAATGTTGTTTCCATTGTTAGTCTCGGGACTTATTGATCCATGTGTTATTATGTTTATCATATTTGCAATTCCGTTTTAATCGGCTTTAAGCCATTTTATTTTTGCTGGAACTAATACATGGAATTCAGTATTTCCAAACCGGAAGCCTTGTTTGATGCGTTCCTTACTCGGTTCTAAAAATAAAACTATAAACATAACCACTGAAACATAGTAGAATACTTATCGGATTTACTTTCAACAGTACCCCACAAGAAATCAAACTAGAAAAAAGTAGAAGAATGGAATAACAGAACAAATATAGCGAAAAAAATATCTGAAAGTAACACAATATTCATAGCAAAGCCTTGGCATTACATTCCTTTGTTTGGAATCTGGCCT